>NW_010208286.1:23123-27158 GCF_000695765.1 Mesitornis unicolor
ATTGTATTGTGCTGAAGTTAAGCAGAAATTGAAATGACCCTTAATGTCACAGCTTTGCTAGGCAGGGAGAAGATCTGGGTGGATTGGAGAGGACAATGTTTTAAAGGGCACGGAATCATCAGATGGAGTGCAGCATCCTGCTGCAGAGTAAGAGAAAGCTTTCATGTCCTTGTTGCATGACAATTCCAGCTACCACTTTCTTTTCTGGGTTGTAAGAGAGGCTCATTTCAAGAGGTAAAATCTTGGTTTCATGCTATATGAAGCCAAAATGCTTATTGTATTCCATGGAGGCAGTTTTTCCCTTCATGGATTTGCATGGATATTGCAGGCCATGTCCAGCTTCTGCTTTTTTTCCCCCTGAAATTAATATTTCAGTAGTCTTTGTAAATCATTAAGTACCTTCCAAATTCATACCCTATTACTGCAAATCCAGCTGTCATTGGACATCTGAAAATATAGAAGCCAAAATCATTAGTGGTTTTAAAAAATCTTGACATAATTCTTTTTGGCATGCTCTCCTTTCAGCATATTCCATATAGAGAACAAAAATGCACAGAGCTTTCCCTCTTTACCACAAGATATTTAAAAGTACTCTCATCTATTGCTTTATATAGTCCCCTGTGGATAAGCAGTTTCTTGTTTATTCTAGTAGTCAGCATAAAATTTACAGAATTTTTTTTCTTCTGTCAATAGACAAATGCAATTTTGACAGTATTTTTTTCATTTATTTATGAAACTTCAGTTTTGTTCTGGAAATATTTATTCTAAAAGTCATATAATAATTAGTCATTCCATTCCACAATCTTTTCAGAGGTGTTGTTTGCAGAGAATGAGCAAAGCTCCTCTGGTGAGCATCCACATAAGGATGTGAGGCACGCTGCTGGCCCAGATGAGAGACCTCGCAGATCGAATGGCCTCTTCTACTGTTTACAACTTGGCGTGAACTGCGCAGCACCAGTCTTCTCCAATGATCTCTTGTGTCTGCAGATAAGTGAGAGGAAATATATCAGTTGGCTGAGCTTTCTATTATTCTTAAATAAAGCTCTTTTTTTAAGAATGAGGTTAAGAAATGGAGAGAAGGTGAAAAAGGGAAAGAACGCATTTTTTTACAGCAACGGAAACTACAGGTCGACAATTTCTTAGCTATATTTATTCACCCAATTTATGTAGGTACTTTCTTGCATGTAGCACAAAACCATTGGCCAGATATAGCAAGAAATGGATTTTGTTAAAGACGAATAAATAAAACATGAAGTTATTTTGGCTCTGTAATTACACAGGCCAGAAATGAAAATATAACCTAAGAATGTTGAATGGAAACTTTCTATATGTTTTTGATTACTTTGTGTTGACAGCTCTTCATATTATCCTGCTTCCCATGCCAATTTGCAGTGAACTTGCAGGAAGAATTTATGAGGTACTGTCTCACCTCTAGGCTGGGGGTTTCATACATTTTCATTAGGCACACTACATTTTGACAGGAACATTGTCTCTTGGAGAAACTCACTTCCTTTTCTCAATGTAATGCCTCCAATGACATGTACAACTCAGACAATTTCTACATATAGTTATAAATCAACATTATATTGCTCATTGTTTCACTATAAGGTAAAAAAGCTGTTAATTTTATTCTCTTCCCTGCACCATTCTTTCATGTCCTTTAGGCTCCTGACGCACATTTCTATGCTAGCAGATTTTTCCTGTGGCCATCTTCCCCCTTGTGCAGGCAGCTTTTTCCTTGAGTCTCCTTACTTGGCTGTGTTGTGATTTCTTCCTCTACCATGCTGTCCAGAGACTCACATGCGTTTTATTTCTAGGCATTGCTGTTATGCTGGTCTCTTTCTTCCTTTTCTTAACCGCAATGCCTAATTAGCACCCCTGTTTTGATGGGGAGGTCACGTGTCTCCCCATAGAGATAAATTAAAAAAGTCACCAAGAAACATGAGTTTGGAAATGCTGCCAGGGGTATTGTTCTTTGTGAAACTGTGTGATGAGGAAATGTAGCTTGTTGTTGTACAGAGTGGGGTAGTCTTTTGTGTTTTGTCTTGTCTGCACAGAGTGGTTCTGGCCTCTGACTGTAGCTCCTTAGCTACCACAACAGAATACTTACAATGTTGATATGAATGCCTTAGGTTGATTAGGGTTTTGGTAAAAAGGTCTGAGAGTGACTCAGAAAACTGAAGCCAGTCCTGGCTTGCAAGTGACATCTGAAGTATCACCCTTTAAGCGAATGTTTTAGTTTGTATGTTGTCAATGGAGCAAAGTTATCATCTTTGAAACTGCCAGAGGCAGGACCTCCTGCACTCAATAACTGTGCTTCAGCTGCCACAAGATTTCTCTAGAACCTTTCAACAGCACCTGCCTCTCCATCAATTAAATTATTTAGGCTCATACTTGGAAAACTGCTCCATCATGCCTGTACAATTAGATTTCCAAGCCAGGGAACTAAGTCAGAAAGGTTAATCTGAGCTGGGTTTTGAAATGTATTTCATACTGTGTTGGGTACAAGCACACTCTGAAAGACTCTCCACGTAGGGTAAAGGTCCCCAGTTTATATGCAGCTTCTGCACAACAGTCCTAAATTCCAGAAGATATAATCTCTTTTGCTTAAATGTGCCAATTAAATTTATTTTTCTGCTTGCTAACATAGTAACATATTGGGTTGGCCAAAAAGCAATAGTGATTTTTTTTTCAGTGTAAATGAAAGATGAATTTTTCATAGGAAACAAAAACTTTGTTAAACAATATAGTGTCCATGTTGTTCAATTGCCTTTTGCCATTTTTCGGGCTACTTCATGATTCCGCACTGAAAAATGTTCTTATCATTTTCAGCAAAAAACAGTTCCAAGAACAATTGGATATCCTCCTCAGCAGTGAAGGTTTTTACTATTCAAGACATTTTGTAAAGAACAAAACAAATGGTAGTCTGGTGATGCCAGGTCTGATAGATATAGTAACACATCCCATCCAAGCTGCAACAATTTTTGATGAGTGACCAGACTTGTATGTGGTCTAATGTTATAATGGAGAAACACAACACCTTTACAATTCACCAATTCTGGATGCTTCTGTATGATGGCAACAATTAATTTATCTAGCTGATCACAGTACATGTCAAAATTAATGATTGGAAGAAAAGCAGAATACACAATACCTTTGAAAACCTTCCAGACTGACAGCATCACCTTCCTTTGAGCTGGTTTGTCGTGCTTGCGCCACAATCTTTTTACTTTGTCGTTGTTGTAGATGATCCATTTTTCACCTGTTGTCATACCTTTCAAAAATGGATAATTTTTTTCAGTTTTAAGAGAGAATCACAGATGTCAACAAACTTAGTGAGATGAATTTCTCTGAGATCATGTGGTACCCAAATATCGAGCTTACTGACGTATTCTAGTTGTTTTAAATAGTTTTCAGTGCTTGATTTTGATGTTAGGATTATCAGCAATCTCTTGTGTCACTAAATGCTGATTGGAGTCTATCAATACATTCATTTTGGCATCTTCACCGTACATATCACATAACTTTTTAAGAGCTTGCACAATGTTTTTTCCATTTTGGAAATAAATCAGAAAAATATGATGAAAATGTTCCTTTTGATTTTCCATTTTGAAATTGACATCAAATAAATACTTGTTAATTAAATCATGCAGTTTCTTTTTCTAAAATAAGCTTGAACTGTCAGTTATCAAGTTACATAATGAATTTGTGGTTTAAAATGAAGTTAGTTACATTTCACGATATATATGTCCATCTATTAAAAAAACCCTGTAATTACTTTTTGGTCAACTCTATATATTAATTAATGTGTTTTCAACTTGGGCCCTTTGGCTGACACTGACTCCTTCCAGATATTAAAATAATTCTAATCTTATTCTTATCCTCCCAATCTTTCTCAGTCTCTGCTCAGAGTTTCACAGTTGGAACATATTGTATGTTTATACATGGATAAAACAATACTTATGTGCTTTATAGCTAAGCCATAAGTTCTAGTAACCAAGGTTTCACAGAATCACACAGAATCACAGAGCGTTA
>NW_010208287.1:0-201 GCF_000695765.1 Mesitornis unicolor
GGCGGTGCCAGCGCCCCCTCTCGCACCCGCAGCGCTTAAGCACAGCAAATTACGGAACCTTTTAATTACTCCCCTCCCGCTTAATTACCGGCCCCTCCCGAGGGCCGCGGCCGCGTGGGGTGTCCCCAGGGCGACCCTGCCACCACGCGTGGGTGACACGGGGGTCCCCACGGGGGGGGAAAAGCACCCAAAAAGGGTGAT
>NW_010208287.1:228-10922 GCF_000695765.1 Mesitornis unicolor
GATTTTTCGGGGTGAGAACTGGAGATTTCCTCCAAAACCAACCTCAGATTCGCAATTCGCGACCGTCACCGGTGTCCCCGCTGTCCCCAACCCCAGCTCCGCTCCCACGGGGACAAAGCGGGGTAAAAAAATCAACTTTTTGGGGTTTTTTCCCCCAATTTCTTTTCTATTTCTGGTTCAAACTCGCCAGGATCTCCATGGCCATCAGAGGGAGCGCTCGGCCAACGCTGGCGCTGCCGGCCGGGATTTCCTCCCCACTTCCACGGGTCCTGCTCCAGCTGCTCGCCCCGTACCAACACAGGAGATTTTTTTGGCCTAATTCTGCCAGATTTTGACCCAAAACCACAGGAACCCGCACTCACGGTTGTCTCAAATCGCTCATTTATTCCCCATCTTCCCGGTTCGCTTCCTCGGCAAAAACGTGGCCCGGGTTTCCCGGCCACCGAGAGGAGACGTGGTCCGAGTGTTTGGGCTCCTCAACCTCAAATTGAGACATTTCCACCCGATTTTTAAAATTTCTGTCGATAGTTTTAAAATTTCTGTCAATATTTTTAAAATCTCTGCCGATATTTTTCAATCTCTGTCGATATTTTTCAATCTCTGTCGATATTTTTAAAATCTCTGTTGATATTTTTCAATCTCTGTCGATATTTTTTAAATCTCTGTCGATATTTTTTAAATCTCTGCCAATATTTTTCAATCTCTGTCGATATTTTTAAAATCTCTGCCGATATTTTTCAATCTCTACCGATATTTTTTTAAATTTCTGTCGATATTTTCAATCTCTGTCGCTATTTTTTTTAAATTGCCATCGATATTTTTTTCACTCCCCCTTTGCCTCAAAGAGCTCTGGGGTTGTTCAAGCTCAGACCCCGGTGGTGGACGTGGTTTTGGGGAGGCTCTTGTTCTCCAGAAGAAGACCCCCAAGGTCAAGATATTTGATGGTGGCATCAAAAAATGAAGGTTTATCTCCAAAAAAACCATGGTTATGTCCCAAATTCATCACCAGGAACCTTTCTGGCAGGGTTTGAGGTCACTGCATGGGGCCAAGGAGAGGTCATTGAGTCTCAACCTTCCCTTCCTCCAAGTATTTCCATGGCAAAACACGGGAGGAGAAGCTTCAAACTACCTCAAAGTTCTGAAGTTTTTTGCATCTCAGCCACGTTTTCGGTGTCTCCAAGAGATCTGAGGTCCTCGTGGTTCCCACCACGCCTCAGCGTGGCAAATAGTCACCAAAACCAAGCATTTTAACCCAAATCTGCCTTCCCCTCCAGCTGCTGGTGGTGGGTTTGCCATCAGAAATCAGATTTTGAAGCCCTTCTTGGTGGAGATGTTCAACCACCTCCTACAACCTCTGTTCCTGGACCCTCTTGTCCACGTCCTGGCCGGCGTCTGCCACCGGATTGGTGGAGATCAACCAATGGCAGGACAGAAGGACAGATTTTGGGGACTGAGGTTGGGTTTTGGGCAGCGAAGGAAGAAGGGGAGGAGGAAAGTGTTGATTTTTTGCTTTGATTTTTGGTTGATTTCCTCAAATTTCAATGTGGTCTCTGCCTTGACTGGGGCACCTCTCAGCAACCGGTGGCCTGGAACAGCCAGGAATTTGGGGACCATCTTAAAAATCAGTGGATGCCACTTCTGCGTTCCTAAAATATCAATCCGGGATGTTTTTTGGGTAGGAAAAGCCCATTTCCATAAGGACCAGGAGGCGAATTTTCAAGTGCGATTTGCAAAATCTTTTTTTGGGGGGGTTGGGGATCAGGGCGCGTTTTTGGGGCTCAGGTCTGCACCCTTTCTCCATTTCTCCACCCTCCTGGGAGCATTTCCCAGCGCTGGCGTGCGCTGCGAGATCCCTCCGGCCTCGATGATCCCACGCCGAAAGTCCTTTGCTTTTTATGGGCAGAGAACAGCTTGTTTTTAACTTCCCGGCTCGTAAGATCATCCTGAAGGATTGAGCCGGCCCGGCTGCGGATTGAACCAACCATGGGGGTCCCCCCCATGACGCGCCGTGCTATTTGGGTGCCGCTGAGTTCACGGCGCGGCGGCGGTAACGAGATGTTCCCCCTCAGACGCACCTAAAGGGATGAACTGGAAGCCACCGTGGCGAAGAAGAAGCCTCCAGGGTCGGATGACCAAGGGCAACGCGTGATCCAGAGCCGGAGATCGAGCCGAAAGCTTCCGGGAAATGCGTCGGATTTTTGGGAGAGACCACAGCAGCTTTGTCCTTGCTCCTCAGAGGACACGGGAGCCGCGATCCGGCTCCGTGGTTTGGGACCGGGATGTCACCGGTGCCAGGGCGGCCACACACGGGGTCCCAAGGGTCACACGGTTGTCCCTGGGGTGTTTCGAACCACGCGAGGGCCTTGCATTGGGGTGTCCCAACTGCTCCCCGATGATGTGAGGTTAAAATGAACACAAACCACCAGTGAGAGGATGGGATTAATTTGAGGTTTCTCTCTTTGTCAACCGAGATTCACTTTAATGATTTAAATGGCTTTAATTAAATCAATCTGCCCCGGGAACAGGAATTCCCCGCATTTTTTTTATTTATCGTTATTTCTTTTCTTGTTTTTGGATGAACCTCTCCAAAGTAGCAGAGCTCCAGGGAGAAAATTCAACACCCAGGAGTGAGGAAAGGCAGTCAAGAGCAAAAAAACCTCTTTTCTTCCTTAAAAACGAGCAAAAAAAACCCCTTTTCTTCTTTAAAAACGAGCAAAAACCCCCTCTTTTCTTAAAAAAAACCAAGCAAACAACCCCTGATCCGAACCCGGTGCATTTCACACACCCATAGGAGCGTGCGTGTGCCCGGGATGGGGTCCCATCCTTCCACATGCCCCCCGTGCCGGTGCCCCCCGGCATTGGTGGCGGTGCTGGGACAAGGACGTTTCTCGCCGTCCGTCCCTCTGTCCGTGCGTCCGCGTTGGCCGGCGATAACAACGCTCATGGGGGGGTGGGGAGTTACTCGGGGCTGGCAGCTTCCCCCGCATTGCTGCTCCCTGAGATCACCGGCCCCGAATGCCTTCCTTTCGGATCATCCCTCTGCTCCCAGCGCCGCGAGCGAGCCCGCGAAAACGGCCCCGTACGGCGGAGGTGGGGCGAGATGGGCCAGCAACCCAAATTTTATAGCAGCCGGCCCTATCGACCTCAAACGGAGGAGTTTGTGTCGGTTGGATGGGGGCCCATGGCTGTGCCGGAGCGGTCGAGGAGGAGTGGGTGCAGGGCTGGGAAAGCAGCCAGGCGGGCCGTGGAGGAATGCCAGGACGCTGAGAGCAGGGCCTCCTTCGGCTCCGCGCGGCCATCGCTTCCCTAAATAGACGGCTGCGGGGTGGGAGGATTAGGTGGGGGCATTCCTCTGCCCCCGGCCGTTGACCCCGGGGCCGCGTTGCTCATCGTTCTATTAAATCCCGCACGGAACAGGTTTGCTCTCCACAAAGTCCTTCGCCCCGGGTGCATCGGGATTTCTGCTCCGCACGTTCGAGCATGGGGGGGAGGGATTTGCCGACGCCGAGTCAGTTTTTTGGGTTGTTCCACTCGGAGGTTTGCGCTTTTCCCCCCTTTCGATGCCTCCTGGCGCCGCTGGCGGGGGCCCAGGGTATTTATAGCCACCTGACGAGGTTGAGAGCTGCTGTCTGACGGTTCGCGAACGTCCCGTGCCAGCGCGATGACGGGGCCGGTCGGTGCGCGGTGACATCCACGTGGTTTCGCAGGAGGAGCCGAGGGCCTGGCTCTGGGTTTAGGTGTTGTCAGATGGGTGACATGGGAAAGGGGTCAGCTCTGCCATGGGGAGAGCGGTGGTAGGAACGGGATTGTGTGGGAACCCGTCACGTTGTACCCCCGGAGAGGCCACAGCCTGGGGTCAGAACAAGGCACAGAAGAGCTGAAATAAATTGGGAACAAGATGTTGGAGCAAATTTAGAAAGCCTTGGTGGTTTGGTTTCTTGACACCATCTTCCCATGGTCAGAGGTAAACTGAGGCAGGGCATGAATCAGTCTTTCCCATTGGGACACTTGGTGTTACACCTTTAGAGCCTCCTCCTGATTGGCTGCTCGTCTTGCCCATAAATGTGGAGTCATGGTCTTGCTGCTCATCCTTGGGCTCCCCCAACCTCCCACATTCCTCATGGTGGAGATGTTATGGCTCCCTCATGGTCCTCCCTCAGAGCAGGTCACCACTAACGTCACTCCTGGGAGAGGTTTGGCTGACCTGGTCCTCCACCCCTGGTTCTCCATCCTTGGTCCTCCACCCCTGGTTCCCCATCCTTGGTTCTCCGCCCCTGGTTCTCCAGCCTTGGTTCTCCACCCCTGGTTCTCCATCCTTGGTTCTCCCCCCCTGCTTCTCCACCCCTGCTTCTCCATCCCTGGTCCTCCATCCTTAATTCTGCATCTCTGGTCCTCCATCCTTGGTCCTCCACCCCTGGTCCTCCATCCCTGGTTCTCCATCCCTGGTCCTCCATCCTTGGTCCTCCATCCTTGGTCCTCCATCCTTGCTTCTCCACCCCTGGTTCTCCATCCTCGGTTCTCCATCCCTGCTTCTCCACCCCTGGTTCTCCACCCCTGGTCCTCCATCTCTGGTTCTCCATCCCTGGTTCTTCACCCCTGGTCCTCCACCCCTGGTCCTCCATCCTTAATTCTCCACCCCTGGTCCTCCACCCCTGGTCCTCCATCCTTAATTCTCCACCCCTGGTCCTCCACCCCTGGTCCTCCATCCTTAATTCTCCACCCCTGGTCCTCCACCCCTGGTCCTCCATCCTTAATTCTCCACCCCTGGTCCTCCACCCCTGGTCCTCCATCCTTAATTCTCCACCCCTGGTCCTCCACCCCTGGTCCTCCATCCTTAATTCTCCATCCCTGGTCCTCCATCCCTGGTCCTCCACCCCTGGTCCTCCATCCTTGGTTCTCCATCCCTGGTTCTCCATCCCTGCTTCTCCACCCCTGGTTCTCCATCCTTGGTCCTCCATCCTTGGTCCTCCACCCCTGGTCCTCCATCCTTGGTCCTCCATCCCTGGTCCTCCATCCCTGGTTCTCCATCCTTGGTCCTCCATCCCTGGTTCTCCATCCTTGGTTCTTTACCCCTGGTTCTCCATCCCTCCTGTCTGAATCACTCCCGTTGTAGGTCCACGTGGTGGACCTGGTGCATCCACAACCTCGTCCACGGCCCAGTCACACAAAGAAAGGCTGCTGCCTCACTCCCACCAAAAATTGTTAAAAAAACTTCCACATTTTCTATTTTTCATGCTGATCGAGCACAGTTTTGCCGTGCTCTCCTCCCCAGCCGCGGCCCTTCAGTTGTTGTCACTGCCCTCCTTTGGGCTTTCTGCAGGATCTAGGATGAGGGTTTATGCTCTTACGCTTTGGTTTGGGGGGGCAGGGGGGTGTTTCTGGTGCTGCTACCACTTTTGGGAAACGACCTGAAGAGAGGGTGGGGAGCAGGTTGTGCTCCCAAAGAGCCACGGACTTCCCCAGTTAATCTGGTTCGAACACCGGATGTTTTCCTAGAGAAAACATCCAATTCTGCGGCAAAACCAAGCAGTCCTGCCTGGTGAGAATCCTTCCACCTGGCATTGCCTCCCTGAACAAGGCAGACGGCTTGAGGATGCAGTCCTCCAGTCTTCCAGTGCTCCAGCTCCCTCGTGGTATTGGTGGTTCTCCAGCTCCTTCGTAGCATTGGTTGCTCTTCAGCTCCTTCATGATGTTGGTGGCTCTCCAGCTCCTTTGTGGCACTGGGTTTTTTCCAGCTCCTTCATGGCATTGGTTGCCTCCCAGCTCCTTCATGGCACTGTTTTTCTCCAGCTCCTTCATGGCATTGGTTGCCTCCCAAGTCCTCTGTGACATTGGTTGCTCTTCAGCTCCTTCACAGCGTTGTTGGTGGCTCTCCAGCTCCCTCATGGCACTGTTTTTCTCCAGCTCCTTCAGAGTTGGTGGCTCTCCAGCTCCTTCATGGCATTGGTTGCCTCCCAGCTCCTTGATGGCACTGTTTTTCTCCAGCTCCTTCATGGAGTTGGTGGCTCTCCAGCTCCTTCAGGGCTTTGGTTGCCCCTCAGCTCTTTCATGGCATTGGTTGCCTCCCAGGTCCTCTGTGATATTGGTTGCTCTCCAGCTCCTTCATGGTGTTGGTGGCTCTGCAGTTCCCCCATGGCACTGTTTTTCTCCAGCTCCCTCATGGTGTTACTTGCACTCCAGGTCCTTTGTGGATTTGGTGACTCTCCAGTTTCTCAGTGGAGTTGGTGGATCTCCAGCGCCTTCATGGCATTGGTTGCCTCCCAGCTCCTTCATGACTTTGGTTGCCCCTCAGCTCTTTCATGGCATTGGTTGCCTCCCAGCTCCTTCATGGAGTTGGTGACTCTGCAGCTCCCTCATGGCACTGTTTTTCTCCAGCTCCTTCATAGAGTTGGTGGCTCTCCAGCTCCTTCATGGCATTGGTTGCCTCCCAGCTCCTTCATGGCACTCTTTTTCTCCAGCTCCTTCATGGCATTGGTTGCCTCCCAGCTCCTTCATGGAGTTGGTGACTCTCCAGCTCCCTTATGACACTGTTTTTCTCCAGCTCCCTCATGGCATTGGTGGCTCTCCAGCTCTTTCCTGGTACTGGTGGTTCTCCAGACCATCACAGCTCTTCTTCCAGGGCCATTTCTCAAGGGACTCACAAAGTTTTCAAGCTAAAACCAGCACCTAAGCAGCGTCTGCGCCTTGGCAGCGGCTGCGGCTGTGGGTGGGATGATCGATACGCCAACACACTCATAAAATTCCCTCTTCCTTGTCCAAATACCAAGGTCATCTTCCCCTGGACTCCTCTGCTGTCTGGGGCACGTGACAAAGAGGTAAACAAAGCTACAGCTGAAAAGCCAGTTAATAAGTAATGTGCTCTCCTAATTCTCCTCTTCTGGTAGATTTTGAAGCTATAACTTAAAGTATTCAGCATTTTCGAAAGCCAGAACACTTTTATTTACAAAATAAGGACTGTGCAAAGATGTGGTTTTATAGTAAAGGTTACGAGCAAGACAAGGCCTGTGCAGAAAGGAAGTAACTTTTGTTCGCGTTGTCTCAGCGGACAAAGCAGCCAAACATCCACAGTCTTGGCAAAACAAAACCAGCGGGATCAAGGGATTAGGAACGTTGAAACTTAAGATCAGGAGGGGGTTTTACCTCATGCAAAATACCGGGGAGTGAGCACCCAGCTGCGATGCGCCGATGTTTTTAAAAGACTCTGAAAAACTGGAAGGCCTGAAAAAAGAGACCACGAAAACGAAAAGGAAAATGTCTTTGGTGAGGTATTTAGAGCTCAGGGCTCCCTTAGCTCATCAAAAAGGAGGAGGAGGGATGATTTAGTTTCTGTGTACGAGGACATCAAGAAAATATAAGGTAATAAAGCGGCCTTGAAAGCAGTGGAGAATATCAGGAGTCGCAGTAAGAAGCGACGGCCGCAGCGTAAAAAGCTGGAGGGATCAAATGGGAACAGTGACGCAGCATTTGATTTTGTAAGGATGATGGCACCACCGGAGCGGGCTGCTGAGGAAGAGGATGGACTCCTGCTCTTGTCCTTCTCGGAGGTTTTAAAGCTTGCAGGTCAGGATCTGGTGCCAAGATTTAGGAGGCTGTAATTGTGGCGATGTTTTAATCAAGTAAAACTTTCCGGGCAGAAAGTGGAGCTGACCTCCTGCTGATGAGTCGCTGATAACTTGGGAAGCAGAGTCTCAGATTACTCCTCAGTCCTCCTCATTGTGGTCTGTGCTGGACCGATGTTGTTTTAAACGCAGGCAGAAATCCAGGCCAGGAGCTGAACTGAGTCACGGGTCCAAATCTGTTCAGCTCAGATGAGAGCGTCCAGCCCTGCACCCCCGGTTTTGTTTCGTTCCTCATCCTCCGTGACCTGGATCATGTCGTGTCCTGTAGATCCACACGTAGGATCCCTTGATTTCCAGATCCTTCCAGGCCCAGGATGAGCCCCCTCGGGAAAGGAGGGAGGTCCCAGCGTTGGGGGTAGCCCCCTCCTCAGCTTTTGCCCCAGGGAGCCGTGCAGGCAAGGGCAGGGCCTGGAGATAAACCCAGCGGGGGGGAATTCAGCTGCTCGCAGGTTTTCTTCAAGCCCTTAAATCACGTTTTATACGAACAGGGACTCGATGATCCGTGTGGCTCCCTTCCAATTTGAATCCCATTCTACGATTCCACATGGGATGCAAGGAAAAGCTTGAAAACACAAACATGAACGCTTAAAAAAACACGAAGACACCTCCCCCATTCCCCCCTCCCCAAGCCATTTTTTATTAAAGAAAGAAATACATCTCCTCATTTCAAAGTCTATTCACAGTGCTCTGACACGGGACCGGCTGCACCGCACACACAACCTCTTCCCGTTGGCCGTACGGTCGTAGCCTGGCACGTGCGATTACTTTCTCCAGATTATTTTTCTTTGTTTTCCCAAAAATCGGCGACTAGAGATTAAAAAACAAAAAAAAAACAAACCACACAAAAAGGTTTTGGCGTTGAAGCCTTTTTTTTTTTTTTCAGTTCGTGACTCAATAGTTGGGCCCAGTTTGACAACGTCAGCTGGCCGAAGCAGCTTGTAAAATTGCTCGCCGTGACACAGAGGGTGGGAATTATCTCAGCGCCCCGTAAATATCTGGCGCGAACGCCTGCCACGGATGGCGCAGCGCGGCTCCCTTCGGAGCCGGGGGAAGAGAAACGCGCTCTTCGGGCACAATCCGCCTGCCCTAATTTAGGCATTTACTTTAGGGGGAGATGAATCACGCCCTGGAAGCGCCTATTTCTTTCCAGTGACTATAAGGGGAGGCTCGAGGGCCAGCACAGATGTGGGACGCGCGCGTCTCATCGGTTGAATCGCCGCCAAGGCGACGAGGGCTTGACCTCAGCCCCGCCGCGATTTGGCCGCGGTGGCATCGACGGCCCGATGTGTCACTGTGAAATTAAATAGCAACGTGATGCTGCTCCGGGGGTGATCCAGTCAAACGGCATTGGGGCCGTGCGAGACATTCCCTCCCGATGGGATCACATCTTGCTGCGAAGCAGCCATTTTTCAATGTAAGTAATTAAAATGCCACGCGGCGTTTTTAAGCCCCAAAATCGAACCGTATTTATAAAACTCGCCGTCCAGTTACTGGCATAGGATCCCTGAGCTCCTCCAGGTTATTTTTGGATGGATGCGGTCACGACGCGCTCGCTCAGGGCACGTCTGGCAGCACGGCAGGGACCCTCACTCCCAGGAGGATATGGAGGGTGGGCAGAGAGGGGCAAGGGAGCTGGGGAGGGCTCTGGAGCAGCCGAATGCTGGGGAGCAATGAGGAAGCTGGGGGTTCAACTGGAAAGGGTTCTCAGGGCCTGGCAGGGGCTGCCCAGGGCAGTGGAGGTGTCCCTGTCCCTGGAGGGGTTCCCAAACCGTGTGGATGTGGCACTTGGGGACGTGGTTTGGTGGTGGACAGGGCATGGTTGGACTCAGTGACCTTAGAGGTCTCTTCCAACCCCAATGACTCTGTGCATCAGCAGCGACTGGGGCAGGGTTTGGGGCTGGAGGAGCTCAGATTCCCCTTCCCAATCCTGCAGAGTCCAAGAGCTTGGAAATAAATCAGAGGATCCTGGCTTTGAGGGGATGAGAGACCCTGAGGGAGGGGTCTGGAGCAGCCAAATGATGGGGAGCGGCTGAGGGAGCTGGGGGTTCAAGTGGAGAAGAGGAGACTGAGGGGAGACCTCATCCCTGAAAGGAAGAGGTAGTGAGGGGGTGCGGTCTCTGCTCCCCAGCAACAAGCAATGGGACGAAAGAAAAGGCCTCAAGTTGTGCAGGGCAGGGTGAGTTTGGACATTGGGAACAATGACTTCACCAAAAGGGGTTGTCAAGCACTGGCAGGGGCTGCCCAGGGCGGTGGTGAAGTCCCCATCCCCGGAGGGGTTCACAAACCGTGTGGATGCGGCGCACGGGGACGTGGTTTCACGTCGGACTTGGCAGCGCGTCCTGGTTTCGCTGGGAGAGAATCAG
Organism: Mesitornis unicolor; assembly: GCF_000695765.1. NCBI lineage: Eukaryota > Metazoa > Chordata > Aves > Mesitornithiformes > Mesitornithidae > Mesitornis > Mesitornis unicolor. Next base: position 10,211 of record NW_010208287.1, read on the forward strand.
AGCAGCGATTTTTTCTCTTCAGGAGGGAGAGCCGCGTTTCTGAGAAGCCGGCGGCACACGATTTCACAGCAATAACATTTACAAGGCACTTTGTTTTCGTTCTTGGCCGGCTCTGTTATGAAAGTTGCCATAGCGATCCGGGTCCTCAGCAGTTTGGACTCTGTTGGGTGCAGAAGCTGGGGGCGGGGGGGGGAGAGCAAAAATCAGACCCCAAGCTGAGCAACAGAATTCTTGCATCCCATGAACACCACGCTCGCTATGAACTGGGGAGCTCGCTGGGGACTGCTCTCCTTCCTCCACGGCTGTCATCACACGGGGGTCTCGTTCACCGTTGGATTTCAGCTGGGGAGGAGACACTGGGTGAGAGAACAGCTGCCTAAACGATGACAAGAGCATCAGTGGATGGAGTCATAGAAACAAGGAGTGGTTTTGGTTGGAAAAGACCTTGAAGATCATCGAGTCCAACCATCGAACCAGCCCTAAGTCCACCACTAAACCACGTCCCTAAGCACGACATCTCCTCGTCTTTTAAACCCAAAAAGATCCCCCTTAGGGATCTTTTCCAACTTGAGATACTCCATGATTAAATGATGCTTACGGGTCTCTTTCAACTTGGGGTACTCTAGGATTTGATGACCCTTATGGGTTTGTTCCAACTTGAGATACTCCATGATTCACAGCACCACAGAATGTGAGGAGTTGGAAGGGACCT
>NW_010208288.1:0-4884 GCF_000695765.1 Mesitornis unicolor
AAGAGTTACACCCCCCGGCCCCCGGCGTGACGCGCCGATACAGCCACCCCGCGCAGAGCTACAAGAGGATTCAGTGAATTAACCAACTTAACCCCCTCCCGTTTCTCGTCTTGTACAGCGATTTGTAGTTTTCATTTTTAAATTATCTACGGTTGCAGGCAGACACTAGGAAAAAAGATGCCCTTTTAGTAAACACAAGCCAGGATGGGGAGCTCCCCACAAGAGGATGGGACATAAAACAACTGATGTAAAACTCAAATCTTCTCTGCAAATACACAAGTTACGGTAAAACTAAGAAAATTAGTATTAAAATATTTGTAGTGCTAATTAAAAAGTCTGTCAGCTTTGACCACAGATTGACAACTGGAGGAACAGAATAATTCTAAGGTGTATTTTCCTCTAAAGCAGTATAAGGACCTTAACCTAGGTGTCCAACACAGAAAAATAAATGGATTTTCAGTTTTATTATTACTTACCACACTGCAAAGTCAGCACGTGGAAATGGTATCAAAGATCTAAAGTCTTGCAGTTCCAGGCATACAACAGATAATTACCAGAGTTGCCATGAGGAATTATAAACTGAGAATCCAAAATAACAGGCAAGATAGCGGCAGGTGTTGGAGGTCTTTATTGAGATTATAGCACAGATACACTTCTATAGTTACCTTTCCACTTTTATATTATAGTTAAAAATGCTTGCTACAGTGCACATATAATTTAGTAACCAAGAGAATCCAAAACTTCAACTGCTGTTGAAATAAATAAATAATCTAGTGTTTAAGGTTTATATTTTAAAAAGTAAAAGGAACTGTACAATATGAAAATAAAACAATACATAAACATTAGAATCTAAAGTTTTGTAGAAGTTAAACCGCAATTTCTCATACATAAACAGTGCAAGAAATAAAATTAAAATAAGCTTTGGACTGGGAATTTAAACAATTTAATTCTTAAATTATCATGCAGACATAGCATTTTAAGCCATGCTGGTTTCTATTACAGCATTAATGGTATCCCTTTTACTTGAAAAACTGATAGCCATTAAGCTCACTGTGACAACTGCTGCCAATCCACTCTTTTCTACAGTACATTATACACAGAGGTATTCTGTTGCATTCAAAAAGTAAAATATTATGTTTCTATGGCAAAAAACCCCAAAACAATATTTTACTTTTCTCCCCTCCAACAGGTTAGCTTGTTCAAAACAATGTCATGTAGTAAAAACAGCAACATTTTCCCCAGTTTAGACGAAAAGAAAAAACCCCACACTATATAATGGACCATAGTCAACGTGGTTACTGCCCAGTCACCTTTAAAGTTCAGACTTTATTACTAAAAAAGTTGTAATTGTGGAGATGTTACAAAGTTTGACCTCTCATTGAGAGGTGATGAAGATAATAAATCTGAAAAAACAGTGGAAGCAATTTATTTTGTGTGTAACTAGTTACATAGAGACTTGATCAGTGTTGTTCGACTGAAGTTTCTCTATAAAATTCTCATTGAGGCAAAGACCAAGGAATGCAATTAATACCAAACTGTAAACACGTCATTCATGTTACTTTGAGTGCACATCGACAACATAAGAGTTCTCCTCATAGACTTTGGCAACAAGACTACAATAGGTCACAGCAGCATGAGTTCACATGGAAGACTGAAAGCACTGCAAAAGAATATACTAAAAAACACCAAGACCTCCTAGAAACCAGAAAAATCTGTGACAAGTGCCCCTCCTCTTGACAAGACACTCTCCTCCTCAACTGCTGCTCTCTCAATGGCTAATTATTACTACTTTGTTTTTACAGTTCTGTAGTCTCAGGTCTCTGTGCTTTAGCTGCATAGGTTGCCTTTGCACTCTAGCCATTGTAGGTCCAAAGGGTTACAGTTCTGTCTGCAGAAGACGACAAGAAGGAAAGATCTTGTGTGTGCCATCTGCACTGAATAACTTTGTCCTTGTGCTCGCCTACCACCATAAGAGGAAGCTGCTTCGTGAGGTCCCCTGAAGCAGAGGAACAGAAATCATTAGTCATTTCATGAATTTATATCCCAGCTCTTTGGTTTCTTGGGGTGGGTTTTTGGTTTGTCCTCTCCCCCCCATTTGTTTAATAAACCTTAGATATATATTTCACCTTATGAAGCACACTTGACATCCCCTCCCTCCACAGCATAACACAAGACCCCAGTGTTTTGCTTCTGAGGCATTACTGGACACAGCACCACTTTAAAATACAGGAATTCAGAGTTTTTAAGCAATGTGATTAAAATTTAAGAGTCCAAGAAAATCAAGTCGATTACATATACTTGGTCTCTTCTCTTCTCTTAACTCTTTCCAATAAAAGGAAGAAGCATGTTTTTGTTTTAACTGAGTTTTTTGGGGTTGTTTTTGTTTTGTGTGTTTTGTTTGTTTGTTTTTAAAAGACTCACTTTTATGAATGCTGCCTGAAACCAATGGCCATCTCATCAAGCAGCAGTAATTAATTCTTTTATAATAATTAGCCTCCCCAGTTTAGTTAATAGACTACATTCTTAGCAACACAAATAGCCAATTGTGAGGCACAACCACATTTATATACATTTCAAATCCTTCAAAGCTCTATTTTTTCCCCTTTTAAAGTAAAACCTGATCTTCGAATCAAGTTCTCTTATAACTTCAGTATTAAAAGCACCAAATTGAAAATGAACCTTGTGTCCTTTGTTACCTTGCAAGTCTGTGACCTTTATTTTCATATCATACGATCCTGTGAGCAAGTAGTGTGCCCCTGGAGAGAAGCGAACAGAACGAACATCACTGGAATGAGGATGATAGCTCTGCACCATTCGTCCTCCTCGAATATCGTACAACATGCAGCTGGAGTCCTCTTGTCCTGTGGCCAGGAGACGACCGCTAGGATCAACAGCTACTGAGGCTACAGCACTTCCTACAGGAAAAAAAGCCCCAAACACACACACATTATATTTAAGCACGTTTGTGCAAACAGCCTTTTGTTTTTAATACGACACATTCTATACGAACAGTGAATGCTGGCCTTAAATTTCACATGAATATACCTAGCCACCATTATCTTGAAACAAGAGAACTTAAAACTCTGAAGCCATAGGTCACCCTGGAACAGTAGCAAAGCCACTATTAAAGCTCTGTGAGAAAGAGTATGTGTTTCATCACAGGAAAGAAAGTCACTGTGTATGAAGTAATGTAGAACAAGGCAAGGAATTCCTGTCCCAGCTCTAATTTATTGCCTTCCCTCCTCAAAAGCCTTCAAGAATAAATCCAAACCCAAGTGGCTGTTAAGAATCCTTTTGCAGACTTCTATAGAGTAAGTTGACAACTTACAAAAATGGCTATTCCTTCCCACCCCTTCCTCTGACTCTGAAACAGTCTTGCGTCTTTATTTTAATGTACTTGAAAATGGTTATTTTTTGCCTTGTGATTTTTCAAACAGAAAACTTTTGAATTGAAACATTACTTTAAAAAACAAAACAAAACAAAACCAAAACACATTGGTAAAGATATCCTCACAACTTCTTCCTTTAAAAGCCAAGCTTCTGTTCTGAGATGTAAGAACCCCTTACATTGACTCTGTACTACTTAGACATTTTTAAAATACATTTTTATGCAAGAATGATTAGAAGCATGACAGCAAGTCTTACCTGTTCCATGAAATGTTGTTCCCACAACACGAACACAGCTTGGCACTCTAAGGTCCCAGAATCTTACAGTCTTGTCTTGGGATCCAGATGCAATCATCCAGCCACTCCAAGTATAAAGTGCTAAAATATGACCTGTGAACAAGAAGACTTCTTTATTTGGTTAAACATCATTAATCAAATAATATTACAGTTCTGATTATAAGTTTGCATTCAGAGATTTAACAGTCCCTGTGGAAGACCCGCATGTTGCATGATTTAAAATGCCACAAGCGTAAGGCAATACCCAGCTTCACATCTGCTCTGGAATGAAGAATGCACTCTCTCCATTAAATTAACAGCCAATATATTTAAAAACAAACACCCCCTACCCAAATACCTCAAAGAACAATTTGGAGAAGAAGAAAAAAGACTTGTAAGAAAGAAAAACACAAACCAACAACTTTATTAGGATATAATACAGACTTCACAAGCGCGCTAGAGAAGCGGTAACATACATACCAGTGTGACCACTTAGAGCATGCAGCCCTTGTCCTCGCTGACAATCTGTTGTGTAAATATTACAGTCCCCTGCTCCAGCACTTATTAAAATAGCACCGCCACTTTCTGGGCCTTCCATAAAAGCAAGGTCTCTGATTGTCCCATCATGCATGCTGAACTCCAAATCTGGTCCTAAAATAATTTTAAAGAAATCAAAGAACAAAATGAGGCATATTTTGTTTATCACTGTTAGCTATCCAATCTTTAAAGCAGCTACAGTGATAATGCAGAATATTTTAGGCATGGGCAGATACACTACCAAGTAAAAACATCGTTGTGCACTTTCTACAGAACACTATTTCTGTTCCTAGAGCTCAAATAAAATCCATAAGAATCTTATTTTCATAGAGTGTTTGCTTGAGCTTCCTACAGTTTCTAAAGCTTTGCAAAGGGTACACAGACCATCTACATAGCCAAGTCCAGACAAGATTTACAGAGTAAATTTATTTCTTTTTGTAAACTATGGTAAACTAAAAAAGGCTTTTTCTGCCAGGAGGGAAGGATCCTTGAGAACACTGAACCACATAGGACAAGGTAGCCTAGAGTTCAAAACAGAAAAGGTAAGAGCCATATTCAGTGTATTGAATGGAAAACAGCATGCAAAACACAGCATGGAAAACAGTTTTTGCTGGGAGAAAAGCCTTAAACTTCTAAGTTTAGGGATAAGATGACAGAACTAGGGGAACTGGAAGTAAATTCCTG
>NW_010208288.1:4915-10250 GCF_000695765.1 Mesitornis unicolor
GTCAAGAACTAGAGTTGAGTAAGAACATCTGGTTGTTTTATCAGATCTGAAAAAAAAAAAAAATCTACCAGAAGACCACACAATACCAGAAAGTCTTGCAAAACAAAACCAAAACGCAAACAACAAAAAAACCAACCCAAAACCCAAAATATAATCTCCATCCCCTCGGTGGCTCTCTGCTGGATAGAGACTACAGTGACAGTAAAAGGAAAAGAGATTAAGTCAGTAATAAAAATATCAGAATCAAAATAACAAAACCTATTAACTACGTAACCAATATAATTAGAATGGTTTTGCCAAATAATCAAGCAAATAATTGAAAACAAATTCTTTAAATACACACAGTACCTGTTGCATTACAAGTTTCTGCATTAAAAGGCAGTACTTTGACATATTTATCATTAGAGCCAGTAGCTAACAGCTGTCCACAGGGACTCCATGCTACACAGTAGATTGATCCTTTATGATGCTTGTTCCTTTTGAAGCGAACTACAGGCTGTTTAGGAGTATTATAAGCACTGGAAAAAGAAAGAAAAATATTCAATTTCCTTTTACTTGTAAGGAAAACAATGTATTCTAAAATGAAAATACTTCATCTATAAAGATAGAGATAAAATATAGTAATTACTAGCTACAGACAATGAAACCTTATCCCTTCCCCTCCCACCCCCTCCCCTGCCCCAGGTCCTAAATTGGTGGGATTTCGCTCTACATCCTTCACACTTCAACATCTTGATCCTGTGGCCACTTCTGGACATGCTTGAGCTCAGTTAAGCAACAGCAGACCACGAAAGCTCATGAGGCACACAGCATCTGCGGCAGCACCCAGTGCAGCTGGCATGGCTGAAGGCTGGGTCTGGGACTCAACTATAGGCTTGCAAGTTGGAAAAATCCAGTTCTTGAAAGAAAGCAGAATCCTGTGTAACCTCTGTATGCGTGTAGGAAGGTGTTTCTCTTCTAGTTTCCCACCAACTAGACATAATGCCTAACTGGGATTGTGTTTGGTATGACGGCATAATTACATGACTTGGCTCCATGTACTTGTGTACTGGCCCCATGTACTTGGGGCTGTTGTTGCACCTGGTAGCACTGTAACAAAAACCGAGGCCTGCTGTTTTATCCAAGAAGTGGTTGCCTGTGCCATCCTTGCTGCCAGAATGCATGGGGCTCATCAAGCACTTAAAGTGGTTAAAGGATCAAGAAAAATGCTTCTTTGTTAACCCTACCTGGGAATACACAGAAAAATGCTGCCCTAAGTCAAGTACTGTCCCCTCTTTGGCCATTAAATAAACAAACAAACATACAACAAAAGAAAAAACTCATACACGTTCATTATAAGCTGTGCACTGGATATTATTTGTTGAATAGTGACTCTCAAAGCTTCACTCATTTACTAGAAAGCCTAATACAGCAGTCTGTGCAAGAAAGACGCATTCACCATTATATGTTAATACAAGGATCTTCACAGCATCTAAACATATCATATGCTCTCATTTCTGAAACCAGATCAACTGTACACATGGCCAAAATAAAAGGAACATCCAACTGATGCACATTTCCTCTATTTCGATCAATTAACTTCCTACAATGTTATTTCTCTGTACCCATAGCAGGAAGTAGTCAAGTGCTTAAGATAAAGTACTGCTGTATCCATCAACATTCACTCCATCAACAACAGCAATTCAACAAATTAAATTGCTGTAGAAAAATTCAGAAAGCATACTATAAATACTTGAACAAGAGAGGCAGAGAGAAAAAACAGAAGACAATCATCTAAGTCTGTTTAAACAATTTTGAGATACATATGGCTTTATTACAGAATACAAAAATAAATCCACATGGAAGCTAATTTTATTTTGTTGCCAGACAGGAAATCGGCGACAGATTAGCCTAACTAAGGATCACCACTCAGCACACACTGTGGAGCTTCCTAAATGGCCTGATGCCTTGTGTAACAGTCGCAGTTTGGATTCGCAACGTCTGTTAAGAGGTGGAGGCAGCAGCTGAGAATCGCTGACTTCAGGACATGGGAGCACCTGCCCAGCACAGAGGCCACACGCTGCCAGTCGACTGCATGGAAGCACTGTCGTTATGTGAACATCATCTGCAGAACTGCAGTGTTTATCTATCCATGTTTAATCTCAAACATGAAAAAAGCACACTACTATTGTTCCTTTAAAGAAAGGAAACCCACAAAATCAACCTGTCCTGAATCATACATCGGTTTGAAGGACAATTTAAAAAAACTTTTAAGAAGTCTCAACAAAACACTGCAGTACAACTAAACAACTGCTTGGAAAAAACATGCAAAGTTTTGAATATCAGTCTAGACTCAGGTTTTTACAAAGATTAGAGTAACAAGATGAAGTAATCTCTCTGCTGACTTGTAAATCCCATGATGAAATGTTTTTGGCAGACTGAAAAAAAAACTCAGTAAACAGTAGTAGTACAAGTTCAAAATTAAGGAAATCTCAGTATTCCTTTTATATCCAGATGTACTGTGCAACTTGTCACATCAGATCATGCATTGCAACTAGAGAAAGGCTGCAGAGGCAATCTAACCTTTCCCAGTGGTTAGAATAGCAAGCTGTGTGAAAGCAGGCCAGCATTGGTCAATAAAGAAGCGTCCATTCCACTGGAAATGTTTTGCACTGTTTACCAATCAAGAGGAGGTTGTTTGGGCTTCAAGCCCAGCAAGTCAGCTTGCACTGGGTATCAAAAATAAACTTTGTTTGTTTCATACATTGCCAATGAATATTTTGGAATTAAACTTCAAAGGCTACCTTACTGATGATATTTAAGGAGGAAAAGAAAAAAAAAGTTAAATTACTTTTTGAACACTTTAGGACTCATGTTCAGGTTTCCAAACTGGGAAGGCGTCCCAGATAAAAGTCACTGTGCATACTCATGGCTTCTTCTGAAATTGGGACATTTTTAGATGCCTGCAATTTCCCCCTACTTCAAGAAAATAACATAACTGGAACAGAGACAACAAGATAGTTATTGAGATGGCAATATTTATACTAAGATTAAAAAATATTTTCCTTCCTCCTACTTAAGAAAATGGGTGAAAACAAAACAGAAAAGACTAGGCAGACAGTAAACTACAAATATGCTCTTCCTGTCAAGTGTTTATAGTAACAATGGGCCAACAGACATGCTCTGGCAAATTCTGCTGTAAAAGTTGAAGATTCTGCTTTCCTTCCTGTTAAGTCTGTCCTCCTGCCAGAAACTGCATCTCACGAAGCCCAACTTGTGCTGGCTTGGGAGCTGACACCCCCTCTCTCTCACTTGCACAACTGAAATATTAAAACTAGAAGCTATCGCAGTAAGCACAGAAGCCCACCTGCTGAGCCAAACACTTCTATAAGACAAGGTGTGGTATTGTGGAAATGCATCTTGCCAGTAATGGAAGAGAGCAAAAAAGCAGCCCACAGATATAAAAATTCTTCAGCAGATCTTATTTTCGTTTGGCAGTTGAGGTTTCTAAGGAGAGCACTGCAGTATTTATGACAACAAAATAAAGGTATGAAATGTACGGATTATCAGTAGCTACAGGGCAAAGAAGTGCTATGATACAGGAAAAATCTACAAGCTTTCTTACCTTAGGTCAATTACTTCTGGATAGGCACAAACTCTCAAAGTTTTAGAGTTGGAGCCAACAGCATATAAACTCCCACTGGGATGAAAGGCTACAGCTCTGACAGCTTGCGTGTCTTCTAGAGTATTAATGCAAATGAACTGCTTTTTTGATTTGTCCTCCTGTGTAGAAGGATAACAGTCAAATTAGGTTCTTCAGCATAAAACTGGACATTGAAAAGTGAGCATGACAGTTCTGCTGAATAATATAAAACTATTGTACTGAACTATTAACAAGCAGCAGCACCAGGCTAAACTATTCAAATTACAGATCTATAAAACAATGTCTACTCCAAGGCAAGGAATAGCATACTTCAAAATTATTTTTTCCTTCAGCTCACTTTTACAGCAAACATTAGATTAACATTTCTTATTCTCCCTCCAGGCTTCCAACAGCTTTTCTTCTTCTAAACAGCCCATCTCAGATGCATGATATTACAGTTTATTTCTCTGTAAACACATTTGAACTGTGTGAAACTTGTAAGTGGATCAAAGATGCATTTTTACTGAAAACAGTCCAAGTTATAAACACAGTTTATAAAACAAATACAATATTAAATACAAGAGTCAGCTTTTCACCCTGTAAATAACAAAATGATGATTAAATTATGCTAAGCTTTATTATATCATCCTCCTGACAATTTCTAAAATTTGATTCTATTTATCTGATACAGGAACTTTGGAATGTACTTATTGCAATGTTATTTCCTTAAAGTCGAACTACACTGACTGGAGTCCAGCAATCAAAGTTTAAACCTGGAAAATACAAAGCGATGACTCTAAGAGACAACCCATTGGACCCTCTGTTGTATGAGGAGAAGCTGACAGAGATGAGACTGTTTGGCCTTGAGATCAGAAGGGCTTTCCAGGATGTTTGTGTCTAAATCTCATAGGTATATATAAATACCTGGCAGGAGGAGTAAAGAAGATGGAGACTCTACACATTGGTACACAATGAAACAACAAATAACAACAGACACAAATTGAAATACAGGAAATTCTATTTAAACTTTTGTTTTAAAAACACTATGAGGGTGATCAGATATGGGAGCCGGTTGTCCACAGGAATTGTGGAGTCTCCATCCTTGGAGATACTCAAAACCCAACTGGACCCAGCCCCAAGCAATCTGCTCTTGTTTACCCTCCTTTGAGCAATGTGTCTGGACTTAGTCTCCAGATGTCACTTTCAATCTCAATGGTTCTGTGATTCTGTAGGTACTAAATAAACCAAAACTTATCCTACATATCTATTAACAATGAGAAGACGTCACATACTCAGGATTAAACACTGCATCTTGTGAAAACACAAATTGCAAAGCAAACTCACCTCATCACCTCTCATCCTAGTTAAATTCCCTGAAGAGTCTTCCAGCTGTGGCTGAATTACAGCATGTTCTGATCCCCTGTTTTGATTTGGTGAAGAGTTTAAATTCACAAGAAGACAGAAAAAAACAAGAGAAGGGATAGATATGTTTATAATTGGTTTTTGGACTGAAGTTACAGTTTCAGTCATTCTCAAAACTGACTAATTTTTGTGCACAAGTGTTATGTGTGTCTGATTTATCATTGAACTATTATTTTTACCAGTTGCCTTTTTTGCAGCAACTGCAGGCACTGAACAAGTGAATGCAAGTTCAAAGTACTGGTTTTCATTCCATAACACACACACACACAATACATATTTAAAATAATAATA
>NW_010208289.1:0-1027 GCF_000695765.1 Mesitornis unicolor
GAGAGGCACCTGGCGCCGCACGAAAACCCCATCGTGTCGCTCAACAAGTGGGGGCAGTACGCGAGCGACGTGCAGCTGATCCTGCGCCGCACCGGGCCTTCACTGAGCGAGCGGCCAACTTCGGACAGCGTGGCTCGCATCCCCGAGAGGACGCTGTACCGGCAGAGCTTGCCTCCCCTGGCCAAGCTGAGGCCTCCTGGCGACAAATCTATGAAGAGGAGGGAGCCGAAAAGGAAGTCCCTCACCTTCACTGGGGGGGCCAAAGGATTAATGGACATCTTTGGGAAAAGCAAAGAATCTGAGTTCAAGCAAAAGGTGCTCAATAACTGTAAAACAACAGCAGATGAGTTGAAGAAACTGATTCACCTCCAGACAGAGAAACTTCAGTGCATTGAGAAGCAGCTGGAGTCCAACGAAGCTGAGATCCGCTACTGGGAACAAAAATACAACTCCAGCCTGGAAGAAGAAATCCTCAAGCTAGAGCAGAAGATCAAAAGGAACGAAGTGGAGATTGAGGAGGAAGAGTTCTGGGAAAATGAGCTGCAGATCGAACAGGAGAATGAAAAACAGCTGAAGGAGCAGCTGCAGGAGATGAGGCAGAGGATCCTGGAGTGCGAGAGCAAGCTGAAGGACTACATGTCTCAGATCCACAACATGGAAAGTGGCCTTGAAGCAGAGAAGTTGCAGCGGGAAGTTCAAGAGTCTCAAGTGAACGAAGAAGAGGTCAAGGAAAAGATCGAGAAGGTGAAAGGTGAAATTGATGTTCAGGGCCAGCAGAGTCTGAGACTGGAAAATGGCATTAAAGCTGTAGAAAGGTCTTTGGGCCAAGCTACCAAACGGTTGCAGGTAAGAGTGTTCTTTTTATCCAGTGCTAAAGAAAGTCAAAGATCTGACTGTAATTAATTTTTCTTGCACAAATTTGAAGCCCATGAAAGAAAAGACCAGAAAGTTTCCACAGTTAATTTGGGCAAAAGTGAAAAAGTGTTGCCTTGATTTTCAAATTGATTTCGGATACTGTTTTGGAAGA
>NW_010208289.1:1058-7772 GCF_000695765.1 Mesitornis unicolor
GTAGTATGGCTACACCTGTAGCAATGCATCTGGCCACCTCGCCCTGCCAAGACAGAGTGCTTGCTGGCTCCAGTGAGGTGCTGTGCTAGTGGGTCTCTGGGCTCTCTTACATCTCAGACAAATAATATCTCCTTTGTGAACAGCAGAACGTTAGGACTAGTGGGCAATTGATGTACTGCTGGGTGCTAAACGGGGCCGTGGCGCTCTTGGTCTAACATCTTTCAAAGTATTAGTCTTCAAACCCCTGTTGATTGGAGATTGGGTATCTTGAGGATTTAAGTCCTAGATCTTGGCACGTCAGTGTTTCATATTGTTAAATTTCAGGGAAATTTGCATTATTATAGCCTTTTCCGAGGCTAAACTTCTGATTCTTGCTAGATTTGTCTGCCACTGGAATAGATGAATTAAAAAGAACAGTCCAGAAGTGGCACCTGGTTAGATGGATGTAGAGCTAAAGCCCGTGGGGCTTTTTTTTAAAGAATAGCATCTTCCTTTTCCTGTCAGACCTGCTGGTGTTCAGGATTTTATTTTCTCTGCACCTCAGGCATTTGCAGCACATGTGTCAAAAGAGAATCCAGTCTCTGGTTTCTTGCTGAAGTTAATGATATCACTTGGAACTTGATAGAGCATGAAAGAATGTATATAAATGGAAATCCAGCTGCTAGCTGGATGAGGTGAGAGAAAGATTGTGCCTCCTGGGATTTTAATGTGCCACGTAAGATAGGACTGAGGCACCAGGCGTCAGTTCGAGTTGCAACTCTTGCTGTGCTGCTGCGATCCACAGTGCTGCAGTTGCAGTAAGGTGATTCTGCTGTGAATATGTAAAGGGATTTTGTACCCTCACTCCTGAGCACCTAGAACTATGTCAATATAAGCTGGTTTTACTACATGAGGAGGGAAAAAATGTAATCTTTTCGTCCAAAGCAAAATGGATGAAAACTGTAAGCAGTTTGGCCATATTTATCTATCCAAAGTTTCCAGGCACGCTATGCATAAGGATTTACAGAAAGCATCGAGTTCTCTTATATATTTCACCTATCCTCAGTAACACTCAATGAGGCTATGATTGAGTTCAAAATCTTTCTCCAGTTTCTCTGTCAGCTTGTAGCCAATGAATAGAAACACCCTCATAGCAGCTTTCCAGTACCTAAAAGGGGACTACAAGAAAGCTGGGGGGGACTGTTTACAAGGGCAGGTAGTGATAACACAAGGGATAATGGTTTTAAACTGGAAGAGGGTAGATTTAGACTAGATCTTGATAAGAAATTCTTTACTGTGAAGGTGGTGAGACGTTGGCACAGGTTGCCCAGGGAAGTTGTGGATGCCCCCTCCCTGGAAGTGTCCAAGGCCAGGTTGGACAGGGCTTTGAGCAACCTGGTCTGGTGGGAGGTGTCCCTGCCTATGGCAGGGGAGTTGGGCTAGATTATCTTTGAGATACCTTCCAACCTAAACCATTCGGTGATTCTATGGTATGATCCTAGCACAGGAAGCTGAGACCAGCCACGTGATATGCACTGACTGAACAGTGCAAACAAACACATAGATGACAAAGCAATTGGTATTTTAAAAGTCCTAATTTAAGCATCAGATCAGTTGTGTTAATTTTCTCACTAACTGTTGAATTCAGCCACAGCTATGACCTTACTGTAAGTTTAGAAGAAATGAGGGTTATGCTGTTAGGGACTGTTCGTAGAACAGATCCACAAAACTATTCTCTATCCTTGTGTGAGTTCAGGTATAATTGTGCTTACACAAGATAACTAGGGAAAAGAAGTTTGATCCAACCTCTGTCTTTTGCCAAAATGAAGATGTAGTGGTATGCACTGCATGGAAATGCCCACAGACGTGCTGCCTGGCATCTGGGTAGCTACCCCATTCCCTCTGTGGCCAAATAGGTGTGGAAGAGTACCACCTGCAGCTGTCTAAGGAAGCTGAATGGGGCTGAGTGAAGGGGGGAACATGACATGACAGGAATATTGTAGTCTAAGACTGTCATAATCTGTTGGAGCTGTAGGTTTTGTATATCATGCCAGAATTAAGAGCAGTAAGGAAGATCCTAAAGGATTGTCTTCTGTACTTGTGAAGGGATAGTGAACCAGCCGGGATTTGGTCTCGTTGCACAAAACACAATACGCTTTCAAAGTGAGAGAGTTCTGTCCATAAACACTTATACTCTAAATAGAAAACACATATAAAAAGAAAAGAAGGGAATTATTCTCCTTTTAGGAACAGAAGAACTAAATGAGCTGCCCAAGTCATGCTGGGCACTTCTTGCAAAGCTAAGATTTGGTGGTGGACTGATGCTCAGTTGATGCATTTTCTTCAGAGTGCTCACTATTACCTGTATTTACTTACCTCTGTTGTGCCAAAGTTTTTCTCAGGTGATATGAGAAACATCTGCTAGTCATCCAAGAAGCAGTACAAACAGACCAGTAATAACCCCTAATAAGTAATAGTGAATGTTGACTTGCTTTCTAAATCATGAGAGTAGAATACCTTTAAACTCTCCCATTTGCATTTGAATTGAAAAACTGAAGGCTTTCTCATCAAAAAGAGAAGCATTAATTGCCCAACTGCAAATAGTCTTGAAATGCTGCTTTATGCTCACTGCTGCTCAGCAGATGTTTTCTCTTTCCTGGCAGGACAGGGAACAAGAACTGGAGCAACTGACGAAGGAGCTGCGACAGGTCAACCTCCAACAGTTCATCCAACAGACAGGAACGAAGGTCACGGTGCTGCCAGCGGACCCTGTTGAAGTGGAGGCCCCGCATGTGGAGCTCGAGAGAGGTGCAGTGCTCAGAATGCCTCTGGTGGGCAGGAGAAGGGGATGGCAATGCCTTTACCTGCTGCATTAATGCTAGCACTCGTACATGAAGTGAGCGCTCTCTTGGCAAAGGAGTTAGCAAAATATGAAGAAAGCACGGTGTCAAATATTTCTTTTCTTTCCAAGGATTTAACAAGTTATGAATAAAGCACAGTATGTAGATAACTTCTCTCCCACTGTGCCTGGGCATGTGCTTGTCCCATCAGTAACCCATTAGGCCCGTAGCTTTCAAGTGTGGCCACCTTGGCTGCAGGCCATGTAAGCTGTCATGCAACTTGATTGCATGCCTGACATTGCTGTTCATCTGGGTTCTTCCTCTTCGAGGGGGATGTGTTGTCAAAGTAGGCAAAGGAATGTGTCTGGATCTCAAGGAATCCCAGACAGCAGCTGCGCAGGAATAGGAGCTGATCCAGCTGGGCTGGCAGCCATCCGGAAGCCCTGCACAGATGGCTGTTAAGGCATGTGCACATTGACTTTGCCCCTGATGAGATCAGTGCATTCTGCACATGCCCGTGTCTGAATTCAGAATGCCCTGGAAGGAAACACGGGAGCACTTTGAATGCACGTCACAACTGTAGCACAAGCAGAAACTCCTCGGCTGTGGCTCAGCCTCGGCCATGGTGTGTTTTACTGAATACCCTGCTCACAGGGGGCCTGTTTCTCTCAGTGTCCTTTTTAGCCGGTTCTGTCCCTTCTTTCTGAAAACTTTCTAACCAAAACGCATTGGGAGGGTAGGGAGGTGGGGAGGGAGCAAAAGACAACCAGACCTTAAATGTCAGCACTTGCATGAGTGCTCTCTTCAAAGTGGGCAGGAAGCTGAAGCTTTGAGTTTTGTATAGGTTTCTATATACTCTTTATATATATATATCTATATACTTTCTATATACTCAATGTGCTTTCTGCACATTACTGTATAAATATATTGTGTGTATCCATGTGCGTGTTCCTTGTGGGAGGGTAATTACATTGTGTAGGTATATCTTTCTGTTTTGAAATCAGTAGGATGTGTGCACCTTAGGTCTCATCACTTCCTAGTCAGGCGTTTGAATTTTTTGTTGCATGTGGTATTAATTCTTCTCTATTGCATTAAGTGTGCACTGCAACGAGCTGGTCTACAGACATCACCCTTGATGATGACTTTTCTAACTGCCCTTTTTCTTGTGCAGAGCCAACGTTTCAATCTGGGTCACTGAAGCGCCCTGGGTCATCAAGGCAACTCCCCAGTAACCTTCGGATCCTACAGAATCCTCTGTCATCGGGTTTTAACCCAGAGGGCATTTACGTATGACAGTACATACCTCTTCTGGAGAGGACCTGCCAAGGTACCCTGGACAAGATACACTTTTGTTTTATTCTGCCAATGGCGAATGGAAGAAGATTTTGTTTTTTGTTAAGCCACCGTATGTTTTTTTTCTTCTTCCTCCAACACACCACTTGGAGCCATACCTTGTGCACTGATGCTAAAGAGACAGAGGAACTGTCTCAATTCATAATGAATGGAAGCAAGGATGAACTTGCTGTCAACACAGCTATAGTGCAAAAACCTGCATTTGTTTTTGCCACTTTGGAAGTGTTTGGGAAAGTATTGTTCCCTGTGTAGGCATAAATAAAAGACTGAGGGTGAAGAAAACCATGTATGCAACTTCTCTGAGGTTTAATTTATTCCCTTCAATCAATGGACGTGTGAATGTTGACCTTTTATATTTTTATTTTTAACTTGTGAATAATCACATATGGCTGTATGTCAGTCTGACAAGGTGACTTTCATTTGTGTGTACAACCATCCGCCGTGTGATCGAGTCCAACTTGCAATGCAGAGTTCTGTGGAGTGCTGAACCATTAAGATGGTTTCTCACCACTGACTTTAACTTCTGTTGTGGGTCATAAGATGTCATGTTCCATCCATTGCCACCTTTTAAGGCTTGAAAAGTGAGCTTGTGGGATTTACTTGCTGTTGAATCTGCCTTGAATGAAGCACCTAGTGTTCAAAAGATTTCTGGAATTTAAACCTTGGCTTGGTAAAAATATTTCCAGCATATGATTGAGGATGCACTAGTTAGATGATATTTTATTATATAGAATGTATATTTGAAATATTTTGCCACATTGTATATGCCTTTTGAGAAAAGAACAATGTATGAAGTTGTCTTCATATATCTTACCAAAAGAGAGTAGGAGGCTTTCACTGTGTGTGATTTTTGTACTTTATTTTTTCCACTAGCCATTACAGTGTTCTGGTTTTGCAGTAAATTTTGCTGTTGGAGGAGAAAAAAAACAAACACAAGACAAATGAGCATCCTCTTCTAGCTTTCCAGAATTCACTCAGGTTTGGTGAAGGGAAGAAACCTGGCAGAGTCCTGTGAAGTCAATAGCAGAGCTTCTACTGACTTGAGTAGGGCCAGGATTTCATTCCAGGTTCCCAGTGCTAGACGGTAGATGTTCAGCCTCTTTGATAGATGTATTGCTGCTCAGTCACTTACAGAATATAGAGCTTATGAACAGGAAACTCACACGTTTGGTAGTAATTTTTTACAAAACACGAAAAGAGAACATTATCGTATCTTGATGTCACTCTAATGCTATGAAAGCCAAGCAAGGATTAGACAAACTGGCTTCCATGCAGAAAGTCAGACACTGCCAAGTAGCATGTTGGGTATGGTCTTGAAATCAGGTTGCTAAAGTGGACACCAAGTATGTGGAGAAAGCAAGTGGCATCAGTGGGACGCTTAGCATGCACTAGGAGGCAGGCCTCGTGGATGGGTTGGAGAAGGGATGGGCCTTACCCAGGTGCATTTGGGTTTCCTGTTCTAACAGCAGCTTGTGCCATCATCCCTGCCTTGGAGATCCCCTTGGCAGGAGAGGGGGTCACTGTGCTTTCACTGCAGGACTGAATACCGAGACTGCAGTCAGTGGCAAAATGACAGAACTCCTGATGGCTTTGGTAGGTCAGGATTTTACCACTGGTAGGAAACTCCAAGCTTTTTGCCATAGAAAATAGTTAAGAATTCTTAACTCCTAGCATCCTCTTGTGTTGATTTACTGATGTGCAGATAATTGTTAATTTAAGCTTCCTTTTTTAAAAAACGAGATTCCTCGTCATTCTGACAAATGGAAGTTTTATAAGATATAGTAGATGAAGGACTCTTGAGTGCTTAATGCATTTTTTTTCCCTTTCCACTTATTAATGGCATCATATATTCTAAAAATGCTGCTGTATTTAGACTAACAGCAACAGATGAGGCTGTGAATATATAAAGGATCTTTCCAAATGGACTCTGAATTTTTACTGTTTAACTTATCAGGTCTTTCCCCCCACCCATTCCCCTCCCCTTGTGAGCAAACTGGAAAATGAAATGTTCTTATCTGAGGAATCTTTGCAGTGCTCACAGATTTTACTGTTAGTTTATCACAATTCCATGCTCATGTTTACTGTGCCCATAACTTTGTATTAAAAAAGAGTGTGTGTATATATATATAAAAGTCTAAAATATACATAGTTTGGGGGCAATACCTGTCCAAGGTACTTGAGCATATATGCCTTACATTCTGGGTTCAATTTACAGAAATAAATGGCCCTCTCCAGTGGATATCTTGCATCTTCAGCACCTCTTGATTTTAGTGAACTGAGGCACTGAGCACCTTGCAAAGTCTGGCCCAAATTATGCTGCATCGGGGTGGGGAGGAACACAAGGAAAAGTCTGTTGCAATTTTGGTCTTGTACCAAGATGAAGTATTTTTGAGGCAGATCGGTGTACTTAATGTGTTTGTCGTACTTTGTGACTGGTCCATCTTCCACAGGATTGGGCTCTTGCATCATAAAAACTGCTCTCTTTTTCTGCCAGATTATTCGTTAAGATGGAGAAGGAAAAGGATTAAAAGAAAGGGAAAGA
>NW_010208289.1:7803-20800 GCF_000695765.1 Mesitornis unicolor
GTGGCTCTGGAGGGCTTGAGTTACAGGTTTGTAAATAAAATCAAGGAAGGAATTTGCCATTTAAGTTAAAAAATAGCATCTGCTGATTGCAGCAGCTGTTTGACAGAAGGGCCAGCCTGGAGCTGGTTCAGGAGCAGCCACCTCATCATCGAGTGGACCCTCCTTGTCAGGGCTTTAGTATGTGTCAAGGTGATCTGAAAAACGTTTACAGCTTCAGCTGCTGTTGTGGCAAAGGAGAGGCTTTGGTATCCAGATCTGTCATTTGTGAGACACTGACAAATTCCCCTGCCCCCACCATACTCCTCTTACTTACTGAATTTCACCCAGGTTAAAGTTCTGTAGCATTTTCACCCTCTCTGTAAATAAACCAAAAAGAAATGGCATGCCCTTGCATTAAATGTGAATTGAATAATGTGTTACAGTTATAAAAATTCCTCACATTATGGCATTAAGAGTTTCGCTTCTGATCAACTGCAGAACCTCACTCTTTCTTTACAAATGTAGAAAAATTCATTTTCAGAAGAGTTTCAAACCTACTTACGGGGCATTAGCAGGAAGGAAGCTACACATACTAATTTTAATAAGTGCCATATTATTCACTGGCCAGCATGATAAAAATGGGAGGTTTTGCTTGCGTTAAATAGTTGAATACACAAGCACTAGTTTCCAGTGCACAGGGAATTTATATGGAGAACTCCTGTAATTTACTACTAATGGAAATTAACTGTGTTACCTCTCTCATCCATAAGGATACAGTTTCTTTTTGCTGGTGATGCTATGTTGTTAGGGGAAAAGAGCAGGGGGTGACCATGTGAAAAGCCAGTGGGTAACAGATGCAGTAAATATTCTGAATGCCCGAGCAACGGAGAAACCCAAGTCCCACTCTGAAAAGTCAGCTAGAAACCAGCCTCCTGTTACCTTTTAGTGGGACTTAGGTTCCCAAGTGCCTGAATTGCTTCTGGAAAGGGTATGTTAGCTTTGAGATGACTTGCTTTTCTAAACCCTAGCAAGTTGGAAGGAAATTGTTAAAGAAGAGAACTACCGCTAGCAATATGCAAACATGCTTTCATTGTGAGGTAAGAGGGAAAAGATCCTTTAGTGAAATAACAAATCTTCTCCTGGGGCAATAATTGCCTTGGTTTTAGCATGAAGAGTACTGCATTATTTTAATGAACTGGGATCGTATGAGTATCAAAAAAATTGATCTTGTAATTTTTAGTGAGTTATCTTCAAGCATATAAATTCCTGATGTGCATTAACTTGAGTGAATTGGGCCTTAATGATCCATGTAAGTAACAAAACTGTATTCAGATACTTTTTCCAGAAAAATAGTCTCTAATGGTCTGTACTGTATTAAAATAAGTGTCAAAGTGTTACTTTTACATTACACCTTTTTATTTTTTTTAAGAACATTAAAACGTGCATGTTTATTCTACTTGTTACAGTATTTTAATGTTTTGGATGAAGGCCATCGGTTGTATGGAGATGACAAAACAATCATTCTGTCTATTTATTCAGTATTGCTGCTTAAAGTTTTCAAAATAAAGCTTTCAATGCCAATATAGTGACTGATTGAAAGCTGTTCCAGCTCTCTTCAGATGTTTTTTTCTATGTTTATAGAAATTTAAGTAAGTGAAACTTGGTATATAAACTGTTATACCAGCAAAGAATTATTGCAATAATACTGTGGGGAGGGCTTGGGGTAAGTGTGTGTAGTATATACATAAACGTATGCATGTAGCGAATGTGTTTAGGTCTCAAGTAAATGGAGTGCTGAAGAATGTTTGAATCCTTTTTGGTCTTGCAAACAACTTACACACATGGTCAGATCCTGGTTAGTGCTTCCTGCCAGTGTGTGGCGCTTGTGAGGGGCAGAACAAGCAGAGGTGGTCACAGAGGATCAACTCGGAGCCCTTTGAACCAACTGGGATTTAAACACATTCTTGAATATTCCATGGATGTGTTTCTGAATTGGGCCTAAAAGCATGTTCTGACACAAATATCTTTCAGTTGTAGCAAGAATGCCTCGTTTCAAGCATAGCTGGTACCTCTGAACAATTGAGTTGTTCTGAGATGGATCAAGTGCATCTACCCTATTTGTAAAGGGTATCAAAATGCAGAGAATGTTCACCCTCACGATCACCCTGTGAAACTACAAACTGGGGGCTCTGACTGGAAGATTTGAGTTGCTGATGCTTTAACCTAGAGAAGCAACACAAACTAACTATGAAAACATGAGTGAGCATTTTATTACTGCTCTGCTTCAATGCAAGATGAAAATCTGTATTATATGTAACTATATTTTTTGTCATTTAAAAAGCTTCTATTTTTTATTATTCTCATGAATGGTTGATGAAAGATATTGGATATGCTCCCATACAATAAATTTCCCTCTGAAACTTTGGGTCTTTACAGTTCATGGTTTGCTGGAATTGCACTGTAAATCTCATGCACATGTCATGATAGAATCACAGAGTCATTAAGGTTGGAAAAGACCTCTACGATCAAGTCCAACTATCAACGCAACACCACCATGCCCACTAAATCATGTCCCAAAGTGCTACATCTACATGTTTGGTTTTTTTAACACCACCAGGGATGGTGACTCAACCACAACCGCAGTTTCCTCAGCCACCCCTCATCAGACTTGTGCTCCAGACCCTTCACCTTCACCAGCTTTGTTGTCCTTCTCTGGACATCAACTACAGTGATACAGCTACTGGAACTCTGTCAAAGAACACTTAGCCTGAAAGCAGGCCAAGGTAACACTTGGTGCATCTAGATCTCAGGTGCTTTCAAAAATGGCTGTGCATCGAGCATTAGGACACTACACTCCTAAATTTACTTGGAGGTGTGGGACTCACAACTGGTTCGTGCAGGGCCTCTATGGCACACAACAGGTCCTCTACCATAAAGTGTGCACATGCTTTATTTTTAATCGGATATAGCCCAGGAACTACAAGAGAATGGAGCAGCTTGTTTTCAACTGAGGAACTGTTGCTAAGATTAATATTAATTCTGAAAAGACAGAAGTGGCCAGTGACTCAGAAAGTGTAGCTAAGAAGCAAAGAGGCAGGGAGATGATGTTTGGAGATGATTGAGAGAGGAATTGAATGTACAGAATCTTCACACAACTACAGGGTGAACAGATGCCTCAGGAAGTGGGAAGGAATTGAGCTTTCAATAAGGAACTGAAGACCTGATTCAAGCTTAGACCTTGTGCTGGAGACCGGAGGGCCTGTGAAGATGGCTTGAGATCATTTGAGCTTATTAAGGCAGGGAACTTGGGATTCAAGCCATCCAAATGCAGTCCCTAGTCTAATATGCCAACAAATGGCTTTTCCTAAGCCAGCTGGAGCCTAATCTCATTAGATGTGAGGAGAAATGAGCTAACAGGCAGTGCTGTTGACTGACAATAAGACAAAGAATATCATGAGCTTCACTGAAACCCTAGCGTGTGGCATGTGCATTAGCAGGACTGTGTAAGTTGGAGAGGACCTCTGCTGCTGAAAGGTACCCTTTTCTGCCTCTGCAAGTCTGCTGGGTGGGTTTTGTGGTAACTAAGGTTTCCCAGCATGTTCGGTAGAGCCAGGGGTACCGCTGATGGTTCTGATCTTTTGTTTTGCCTTTAAAGAACAAAGTGCGTTGGTGCGTCACTGCTGCAGTGCTAATTAGCTCAGTGTAACTGGACCTTTAATGAGCTGCAAAACCAGACCAAATAAATGGTCCATTTCATTTAGAAGCTGTACTAAGTTCTTCTGCCTGTCACATCTTTGCCAGCAAGGTGGTATTTCTTTATAATCTCAACTTATAATTATTGTTTCAACTAAGTTGTCTAGTGTCTGAAGTAGGGCACAATGAGCAATGGTCCCCATTATTGCCTTTCTTGAAAATGATATATTTGCTACCTTTGGTAATTGTTGCTAGTGCTAATAATAAGTGAGTATTTTCTAGGTCAGCCTCTGCTTCATCATTAGCTTTCTCCAGAAATAATGGATGGAGATCATCTCACCTGGTCTGTTTTGTTCCATTTTTTCCAGGTGGGTATGCAGTGTACTTTTTTCCATACTTTGCAGTGAGTTCCTTGTCTCTGTCGATTTGTTAAACCTGAGGTACTGTCCAGTGAGTGGCTTGAAAAGAGCCTCTTTTGGCATGTGCTAGTGCAACAAGGAACTTGATGCAAATGGAGATGATAAACTTAATTAAGCAGCGTCACCGCTTGTCTGATCAGCTCAGACGCTGCCAGTGTCCTCATGCCACTTCTGGTAGATCTGCCCATGCCTCCCCAGGCAAGAAGCCACCTTGCTGCCATACAGACAGCCCTGGTGTTTCTCTGAATGTGTATTTGTTCTGCACTGACTCCTGGCTAAGGCAGACATCCATCCCTCATGCAAACCAAAGTCTGATTTCTAGAGAGAGGCTTTTTTGATCTGAATCCCTGACTATGGAAAGGCTGCAGGAGTAAGAAAGTATCATCACAGTGTCATCATGGTATCATCACACTTTTTTGTTCAGTCGTCCAGAGCTGACAGAGGTGAAATACAGCTACAGCAGGATGCATTTTCAGTTGCGAGAGCTGGCAGTTGGGTGTTAATCTCCAGTATTTGCTTTGGTCCACATAGGTTAAGTATATGAGACTTTGATTTCAGTTTCTATTTCTCTGAGTCCCAGAGTTACGAAAGCACAGTTACGAAAACAACGTGAAGTCAAATCCACAGGACAGGTTCCTGGACAGTAACTTACATTTCGCCTGCAACAGTTACAAGCTATGTCCCATCCCCCCAATCTCATAATGTAATTACTTTATTAATTACCTATGCATTGGCTTGTTCCCTAATAGTATGCTTTCATGTGTAGTGTTCCTGCAAAATAGAGAATGATGCTATTGTTCAAGCTATAGTTTTCCCTTTCCGTGCATCTTTTTTGCATATGCTGTTTTGTGCCTGTTGTTTCAGCTACACACTTTGTCTTGCTTTACCCCTCTGCAGAAGGAGGAAGGCAAAAAGTAATTGGGAGACTCCGTGAGAAAATGCAGTATGAAAGATCTAACATTCAATCTTGGGTCAAGGTGGAGGAAAGAAAAGTTTTCTATGATTTCTTTTTAATGAGCAAAAGTTTGAAGAAAAATATTCAGAAGAGCTCCAGCTGGGCTTATGAAAAGTCCACTTTAAAAAAAACCTTATACAGTGGAACACAAGTGAGTGCAAATACTGCCCAGGTATTTTTAAAGGGAGGACTTCTGGTTAAAAAAAAAAAAAAGGCGGGGAGGGGGTTAAGGGAGAGGGAAGGGGGATGTACACCAAGTAAAACACTTTTACCCTGATTTGTATTTGCCTTGAATTCCCTTTCACTGCCCATGTGATAGAAAGTGAAAGAAATCATGCAGCTTTAGAGCCAGTGACATGGTATCACAGGGTGCCAACAGTAGCTGTTGTTAAATTAAAATTCAGGCCAGCCTTTAAGTGGAGAGTAACTGGAGTTTCTTAGTTGTTGCCTATGAAGCTTCTCATAAATTACTACCTATCACAACCTGCAAAACATATCCCTTTTATCAGTGTTGTGGTTTAACCAGGCAAGCAGCTAAACACCACACAGTTCGCTCACTCAACATCCCCTCTTCCCCTCAGTGGGATGGGGAAGAGATAAAGTTGAGATAAAGACTATTTAATAATTGAAATAAGCCACACTGAAATAATAATAATGCAAATTAAATGTAACAAGAATAGGAACAACAATAATAGAACCATGAAGTTAAACTCAGCTCATTAACAGCAGCCGCTGGCTGTATGCCAACGAAAACATGACAAGGGAGGGGTAAGCCTCAGGAACTGAGACGGGCGGTCATCATCAAGTAGAAGGGGAAGAAATGGAGAGAAGGGATTGAAGAAGAGAAGAGTAGCAGAGTTTAAGATATTGTCCCCAGCAAGCTCCCCAATTTATAGTGAGTGTGAAGTTTATGAAATAGAATACATCTTTATTGCTGAACTTGGATCACACCTCGATCACATGTCCTGGGTCACCAGTCCCAGAGAATCCCAGGCTGTCGCTTCCTCCCCATCCCCGTGTGCAGAGGGAAGGAAAACTAATAATAATAAAAAAGAAACCCAAAAGAAATTATAACCACAGGTGCAAGTGAAAGATTGAAAAACAAAACCTTGAAAAAGTGAACACTGCAGTTTTCTCAGAAATAGAGCTCTACTGAAGCATTAAAAGGGAATTCTACAATTCAATCCCAGCAAAACCAGGACAGTCATGTGTACCAAACTGCTTTTCATTAAATGTTTTGCACCCAGAAAAGATGATTTGACTGTAGCAGACTCAATCAACCTGAGATTAACTTTGATCAATGGGTTAGAGCTGCCCCTTCTGGAAAGCTGAAAAGAAACCCAAGAGCACCATCTCACCTGTAACTAAGATTTGTTGCAACAAAGTTGTCTTAACTGTTCTCTTGATCTAGCAAAGCTGCATCATGGTTACCAAGACTATGACCTGGATCCTCCATTGTCATGTAGCTTGTCTTGTGTACAAAACGAGCATGGACAAGACAGCGACATGGCTAAATGAGAAAGGTAATGGTGTCCATTAGCTGGATGGTTGGTGTGAAACATGACGCTAGCTGCAGGACACCAGATAATTTTGTCCTCTGTCACAAGGCTGCAATTACAATAAGGTCTACACGAGAGGGCAGCAATGCATGCTGGCAGGCCTAGAGCAGTGTAGTCATGCAGCTAGTTGAAAAGTAGATTTTTATAGGCATATATAGCACATGATAGAGAATCAAGTAAAATATGCAACTTTCCACCTTTAAGTATGTTCTTTCTGAAAGGACACAATAATATTACAAAGAACCATGTCCTAGTCACAACCTATGTGTAGCTGACACACAAATGATGCAATTCCTGCAGTCTCTGTGGGAAGGGCTCAGGCCTGGTAGCCCTCTGAAACCTGTATAGATGTGGGTTGAAACATTGCATTTTAGTGATTATCCTGTGTCTGGCACGTTTGCCTGTGCCTGGGAAGCTGTAGTTTCATTTCCCAGCTCTGCCACAGATTTCCTGTGTGTGACCTTGGGCAAGCTACTATAATCCCTCTGGATTGGAGTCCCCCAGCTGTAAGCTTGAGATAATACTGCTTCATCCCCTTTGACTTTGTCTATATATACTGCAAGCCCTGTGGGGAACAGCATCTCATTTCCTATTTGTTTGGCAAATAGTACTTAGCACAATGTGGTCCTGATCTTGGCTGGGCCATCCAGATACATTGCAATGAAGTATATTTTTATATTCTACCAAAAGTATAACATGAAGTCACTCTAAGTTAGTTTTACGCTATAGTGAGAGAAAGATGCAGACGTGCTGAGGGAAGCTGGAGGTTTCTGAAGGTGAATTCTTGTTTAGCTTTAAATGGATTTCATTTTCTAAACTGGTAAAAAGAAAAGGCAGGTAAAGGAATGAAACTTTTTCATTTCAACTTTTGCTCAACTCTGTTCTTCGTGCAAAGTGATGCTATTACAAAAGGCAGCTTAAATCCTTTTGCAAGTGTTATGTAGGAGTGCATTGTACCTGATCAATAGAAATGATTGACTGAGCAGGCTGAGATTTCCTTGGTGGTCCTAAATGTTCCAGTGTCTCTACAAGTCTGATGATGTTCTAACAATGTGCAAGCAACTCGTAATCCACCATGACAGGTTGCCATTTCATGGTTGTCTGTGGATACATAAGTGCCCTTTGGTATCAGGGGCTGAAGAGATAAAGTGTGCAAGGCTTAGAATTATAGGAGAGTGCCTTTTTCTGTTGTTTACCATTTCCAAAGTTTTTTTCTACATGCTCTAAATAAATTAACTAACAAGCACCTCAGCTGCACTTACTCTGGAGACCTGCACAGAATGAGCACCCTTCAGCATGCCCTAGCACAGAAACTCAGCCCTACTGCCCAGTTTTGAGATTAAAGATCATTTTAAGATGTTGCCATCTAAACTCATTTAGGTAATAATTAGTGCAGCTGCCGGCATTTGACAATGAATAATCAGTCCTGCAGCATCTTATCTCATGTCCTGCTCATTAAAGTTGTTGCTGCTACCTTTGTCCATGGTCATCTGAGGAACTCTACAGCAGGAAGCACTTGCTTCTAGGAACGCGTCTCTCCTTGGGTAGGAAAAGCGGACTTAGCCTGCCCCAGGCATGGGTCACGCAGGACAAGCACATACTTTGGGTGCTGTAAGGAACCACAAATCCAGGCTCAGTAGCCTGAGAAGCATGAGTACCCAGTGGAATTGCATGTTTGACATCTTTGTTCACTGTTGGAACACAGCCTAACATTCCCAAGAAAGAAAATCAATCTTCTTATGTTATTATCATTGAATAACAGTGATCCCAAGCATATACATTTTTTATATATGCACAAACATATGTCTATGTAGGCAGTTCATTAGATATCATTATCCCTTTTGTCAGCTTGGGGAACTAAGCAAGGTGAAGGGCCTTCACAGAGTAAGTCCTTCATCTCCATGTACTTACTTTCATACATGAATTTTTCAATAAAAAGTCTGTTGCGATCACACAGTGATACAGAGTTGTCCAACAACGGTTCAGTCAGGCTGGAGGGCCATCTGGCCTAGCCTTCAGCCTCCAGTTCTACAGCAAGAGCTGAATGGGCACAGGCAACTCAACAGTAAAGAGTGCCCTAGTCTGGAGTTACCAAAATAACATACTAAGAGGGGAAGCTTTCCCTAACCCTTCAGTCCGAGGTTAAACCTTTTCGTGAGAGCAGAGGATTTATTTCCCTTCCAAACCAAACAATCTAAGCACTTCAAAAGAAGTGACTCCCAATCCCTCCTTTTGCAAGCATTGTGCCACATTTGACCAATAAAGCTTTTACCTTTGAGATCTAATTACAGAATCACAGAATCATTAAGGTTGGAAGAGACCTCTAAGATCATCGAGTCCAACCGTCAACCTAACACCACCATGCCCACTAAACCATGTCCTGAAATGCCACATCCATGGACTTCTTGAACACCCCCAGGGATGGTGACTCCACCACCTTCCTGGGCAGCCTGTGCCAGTGTTTGACCAAAGTCTGTTAGTCTGTTTTAAACTTAAAGCTTTACTCTGCAAAATTACTGTCTTCATCTACCACTGATTTTAGCACACTGGTTTCAGCACATGCAGGAGTAGTTCAGCTCCTTGTAGAATTAAGCCCATTTGTTTGAAGTTCTTTGGCAGGGACTTTGGCAGGGAAGTTGAAATTAAGAACAATAACAAGCTATTCTATGATAGTGTCAGGTTTGTGTTTGCTTATAGGGCAGATCATCAAGACTCCAGTTACCTCCATCAGTTTTTTACCTTCAAGATGTAAAATACTCTTAGAGCCTGAACTAAGAATAAGGGAAATCTTCCTGGCATTGTTCTGTCTCATTTTGGCTATAGAAATGCACACACTCTCTGCTACACAGCAGATAGATAGATGCACAGCATTTCACTGGCTCTACGTCTGATTAAAGCCAGAAGGTGAAAAGGTAACTGAGGGGTATTGGTAAAAGGAACTCCACCTGAGCAATGCAATTACAGAATGGCTGTGTTTGGGGTTAGAAATTTCAGTCTGTTCTGATTTCTTCTTCAGGTAACTGCACTTAGCTTATTGCTTCTCTTGTCAGTGTATACAAGTTACCTGTTTTGCTAGGAAAGCCATGCAGCAAAACTGGAAAGAGCCAAGTGTGATTATATTTAGATTTGAAGCCACCCAAGAAACCGTACACCCAAAAAGCTGCCTTTTCACAGTGGTGTTCACTACTGCATGGCTGCATTGCAGTTTCACCTCGCTGGCAGTGCTGATAACAGGGCTAGATCAGAAGGGAAAAAGGGTTCCCTTTCTCGGCTGTGAGGCAGTGGTTCTGAGCTGCCTTTCTGCTCCTTCTGGTCTATCCAGAAGCTTGGGACTCTCCTGTAACATGGAAGTGCCTTCAGTCAAAGGGGCAGTTGTGCATCCTGAAGGCACCGTCATGCGGACTCATGGGGAACAGCTGAGGAAAGGGAGGAGATCCCCTCTTTACAGGCTTGTACAAATACAAATTATTTGTCTGTACTCAGTAGAGAAAATGCTAGGGCAGCCCTAAACTACCAGCATGCTGTTCCCAACCAGGCAGCTTTGTTCCTGAAGGAGGTACAGATGACCTTTGAGTAAAACAAAAGGAAGGGACATGCAGTACCTTCTCAATGACTTTGACAGACAACTGAATTGCCTCCACCCCTTTGAAAGTACTACCCTGGAGTTACTAAACTCAAGCAACCCCATGACATTACTGTGTACTTTTAAAAACAGTTATTGCAGACTCGGCATGTTCAGCAATCACAGCAAACAGCTGGACTCGTGGAAATACCTTCTGGGCCTGGCAGGACACTGATGGGAGCACACTTCCCATAGATGGCTCCTGGGGCATGGCACACAGATTACTCTCAAAGGTCATTTTAAATAACTGTACTTACCTTGTAATTTACAACACTGGGATTGGCCCTATGACCAGTTATGTTAGGCATTTTGCAAAGCCATTTCACGTTTTGCAGACAGATGGATATCTCTTTACATACTGATTTCCCTGCTCTGTAGAACAAACTGCAACCCAAACATACAGCTCCTCTCTGTTGTGCCAGGGGGCAGAAACACGTGCAGCCCAGGTTTACACAACCACATTTTTCTTTATAGATGGACAAGGAGTACCCACAAGGATTATCTAATGATAGCAGCTTGTTAGGCCATGGTAGCTCCTTCTCTCTCAGATGTCAGGAGATGTTGAAGGATGCAGAGGCAGCCTTAACTCTGACCCTTGCCCACACACGCTCACATACTCTTCAGTTACCTTGGTAGCACCTGTAATAAGTTCTTGCCTATTCTACACACATTTTATTTTTTTTTAAGCAGGGTGTTATTAAACAGTTTTTTCCTATTCATGTTGATACATATTCCTGTACAGAGGTCTCCTTCCTGACTTCACTCTGGAAACTGAAGTCTCAGCTGCAGTGCATTCAGCATGACAGACCCAGAAAATTGCCTGTTTGTCAAAAACAGAGCATCTGTAAGAGTTTGCAGTACTGGGAAAAACAAACCGACCTCACATTGATGCTTTCAGTTCCCTAACTCACAGCAGCTTCTCTCTACAACAACAGAGGGCACCACTCTTCACACAAAAAGCAGCAGCTGGAACAGGAGCAGTCCTGCCTTTAAATAATAGTTTGGTAACTAGAGCATTGCTTTCTCAGCAGGTGATTGGGATTTAATATTCTTCCTCCAAGGAGGTTCACCTCTGTATCTTCTTGCTCCCTGTGAGAAAGCCCTGAGCAAAATCTGTTCTCAGAGAAGTGTGTACTGTTCATCTTGTGGATCTTGTCCTATTTACACAGAACAATTAAGCAGTCACTTAATGAGAAATACCTTTAGTCTATAGATTAGGGTCTTCACTTGGAGGAAGAGGAAACCAGAGTGTCAGTTCCCACCCCAGCTCCTGTGAAGGTCTATTTTGTTTTGTTTTGTTTTTTTCCATTGGGTCTCTAATGTAAAATGCATAAACACGCTGCAAAGCAGGGCTGGAATCTAGGTTTCTCCTCTCAGATGACTGTGTTATCTCCTGATCATTCTGTGCTGTCCAACAGGTGTCTCCAGCTGCAGCCTCCCCTGTCACCTGGTGAGTGCAGCCATCACCAACAGTTTTTAAATAAAGGTGGCAAATCTAGTTCAGCTGTTGAAAAATACACTGGTTTGCACATCTACCTCTGTGAAAGGCTTTAGGGACAAGAACTGAGTAGAAGGCCCAGAGCAGGCAGGGGAACAGACGTGTCCAGTTGACTACTTTGTATATGTCTCTTTTGGCCCCGCCAGCTGTGGTGAATTCATCTCCCAGCCAGCTCTCCGCAGGGTGGCTGTGGCTTTCACACAGAACCTGGCAGCCCCTGCGTCCAGACTGTCATGTGAGTGGTAGCAGGATTAGGCTGCGGCCAGGACTGATGACTGCTCTGAGTCCCTTGGCTGTGGTAGGGAACAAAGGAGCCAGAGTTGCTGAGGGTGGTATCGATGCCTTTCCCTGGCACAAGCAGGAGGGTCAGTGGGATGCCATTCATGGTCCTCCAGCCTTGAGTGTTCTGAGGTATGCCTCAGAAGAACATGTATGTGGGGGTCACTGGCACAAGACAGGCAGGGTAAGAGAGGATTGGCAGCTCCTAAATAAATAAAAAAAACAGGTGTATAAAATGTGCAGCAGATTCTGCTAGAGGATCTGCACACTGCTTGTGCTAAAGTCCTTTTGTGAAGCTACGGAAAGGCTGGGGTGCTTGAAAGCTACTCTGGTTTTCCAGTAGCATCAGCTCTGAGACTGAAAGGTCTTTCCTTCCTCTACAGACCATGCTTCACTTATCTCCATACAACTTCACAGTAACAACATCACTATTTGAAAAGAATCAAAATTTTAAAAAAGCCTCTACTATGGAGTTCCTCAATCGTGGCTTATTAGCCCTCCAGCTGATGCCCTCAAGGGCTACAAACCTCTCCGTCTTTGTTGTTTCCTGTACAAGCAAGCAGACTAGGTCCGTACCTGCAGAACACTGCATTCTGCTTGCTCAAAATGCACTGAGCAAACCTCTTGAATGCCAGGACTCCCGGATCCAACTTGTTTTAAACCTTGAATGCTGCCCCCGGGCAGTGCTAAAACTTACCATCTCCCCTAATCTGCAGTGACATTGCTGGCGTTATTAGCTCTACAGCCACAGTCCAAAGGCCACGAGTGTCACTTCACCACACGCACATGTCACGCTCGGGGGGTGCTTGAAGGGACAAGGGCAAATTTCGTTTTTTTCAGAAGACCATCAAGTCACGAAGCCCAGACGGGGCTGCCAACGCCCGACTGATCCGTGTAACGGGCCGGGGGTTCCCAGTGAAGCTGTACCGACCCCGGGTGGGCTCTGAACCCCCTGTCGCCTCGCTTTTCCGGCGGTGTGCACCGGCAGCCACC
>NW_010208290.1:0-558 GCF_000695765.1 Mesitornis unicolor
CGGGAAACCCACCCCAACCGAACGGAATCGCTTGATACTCACTCAGTCCTGAGTCTTCATTCAGATCTTCGTGCACAAAAATTACGGGGTCCTGCAGTTTCTTTTGCTTGCTTGTCGAATTTCGGGGTCTGGAATTACAGGTGCAGACAAGGGAGCTTCCCACTCCAAGGCTATCTGAAGATAGGGCGCCTCCCCGGAGTGAGATTCCCGTGCCAAGTTTACCTGTACCTGAGTCCCGGCACCAAAATTTGTTATAGGTTGGGGTAATAAATCGCACCCGTCAATATAAATTGTTGATCATTAAAATTTATTGAACAAGCAGCAAGAAAGCAAAACAGTGCTGGGCGACCGGGGAGTCGCAGCTCCGCCAATGGCACGCATTTGGTTCCACATGATTCCCCTTTTTATCCCCCTTCAGTTCCCATAAACATGTCCTTGTGCGGCTGCGCCATCTTGTTGCTAGGGGGTCTTTCTCTGCCTTCTGGTGGTCGCAGGGATGGAGTAAGAAGTCTTCTTCAGCACTTCTCCGTTATGACCTTCTTATCTACTCATGGCAAT
>NW_010208291.1:0-23712 GCF_000695765.1 Mesitornis unicolor
TGTGCCCGTGTGAGAGAGCGAGCAGGAAGTCAGAGCAGTCAGACAGAGAGCCGGCTCACTTCCTTTCCTGCATTATTCCCCAGGCGGTTTGCAGTCTGTGTAAACAGGCTTTTCCTCCCCTCTCCCCTCGCTCTGGCCACTGATGTGCGGCATGGCTGTAATATAAGACACGCACATAGTAAAACGGGTAACGGGTAACTCCACGGCCTCGCAGGGAGCTCCGCCGGCTCCCCCGACCTCCACCTCTTCCTGTGCGACAGCCCTGGGGAGGAGCTTCCCGCCAGCCCAGCGCTTGGCCCACCGGCGGCACCGGGCTACCAACCTGCTGAAGTGGCTTGACAAAATCATACCCTCTTTTCCCCCGGTGACAGCTGAGAGATGGCTTATATAGCGCTTACGAGAGGCGCATCACCCTCCCAGAGCATGACGAAGGGCCTCATGGCCCTGGGAGAGGTGGCCGTCCTTGTCCCATCCAACTGAGGGCTGAGGTGGTGGTGGAGCAAAGCATTGGGCGGCTTTGCTTCGGGTCAGCAGAGGTCGAGGGGTTCACTGGATGTGCTGGCGGCCTTCCTGAGCTGGACATCACGTAGAGAGCAAAATACAGAAAGGATGCAACAGAAAGTGGCACAACTAGAGAAATTGAGGGAAATGACATACTAAAAGTCATGGCGCCCTCAAATCATGAAATTCAAGCTGGATCTTCCAGCTCCGTGTCGAATCTCAGAGACAGACCAGTGGTAGTTGGCTGAAGGGGATTTGGGTTTCGACCTTCAAGCTGTAGATCTCAGATGTAAACTGTTGGTTTGGATTTATGAAAAGGGACACAGTTCCAGTATTTAGAGTTTACAACCTTTATGTCTTTTCTTGTCTCTCATATATCTGCATTGTACTGTTTCTAACTTTATTTGGAAATTCTTAGAATGAGTGACATTATCTGCAGTCTGCTTAGTGCATCAGTGATGTTCAATGCATAACACTTTAAAATCAATACTGCGCTTCTATTTCATTTAATAGTCACAAGATTTATCATTCCAGCACAATAACTGCAACTCAGAATGTTCTTGACGTGCAATGACACAGAAGCTATGATTACTTTTTATCACTCCATTGGGTTGCTGCTTACGATGTCATTGGGAACAAAAGAATGCTTTGACAGAATTAAAGAGATCGTCACAGTTGGCCCCTAAGCATTAGTCGATAGCATCCCAACAGCTGGTGTTGAGCAAATCGCGAGTCTCTTGTGGAGGTCCATCAGGTTTCTTTCTTCTCATCTTCTAACATGCCATGCGGGAGCAAGACTAACACAGTAGTGGCACAACAAATTATGTAACTGTATTATTTTCCTTAAATAATTTGCTTTTAGAAGACATTCTGAATTTTAGGATACAGATGTGAGGTCTGCTAAATCCTTATTTTGTGTTTCCAAAAAAAGAGAAGCATTAAAACGTTTAACTTGAGATAGCATATTTCCTAGATTTAAATGCTCAGTGGATGAAGTCCTTGCCATAAGCATTAAAGTCATTAGGATGCAGGAATCAATCTTTGTTTGGGAACTGCAACTGAAGACCTGGTTTTGCAAAACCAGGGCAGCGAGAGAGGCTTTTATGGTACAAAGACGCTAGGCTGGAATGACAGCTGGGGCTACCAGGATCCATCTTCCACATTTATCTTTCATTGATTTTGTGAAGAAGAGATGAAGCAGAGATATTCCAGAGTTGCCTTGGCCAGTTATTGGTATGGAGATCTGAGAGAACTAACTCTCAAAACCAGTATAACTTCCTTTCTTTTACAAAGAAGGAAATAACAAAACCTAAATGTTTATTTTATTTATTATGCTGTAACTTGGTTGACAGTGCTAGAATTTTTTTTACAGCACCAGTCTTTTTTTTGTCTAGACAGTGAGGTGGAAATCTAAATAAAGCTGCCATGCTGGAAGTTGGATGGCCACTGGATCAGAGCTCTTCGTATTACCCTATGGATGCTGGAGAAGAAAGTGCAGAACTTGTTTAATGAAATAAAGCTCCCAAGATATGTTCAAAACATGAGGAATTCAGAAAGCTCTGCTGGAAGTGGAAGAAAATGGGAGCTTTTGGCCAGGGCTACTGATTCTTGCACTATGGATGTCATCAGGAAAATATTTTTGGAAACTACATCTATGTGCTTGATAAAAACACTGTGCTTTTCAGGATGATTGCCAAAACTCTCCTATCTGTGATATCTGCCTGGCTAAACTAACCTAGACTTAGAGTTATCCTTAAGGATTATCTGATGCAAAAATACGTGATAATGAATGAGGAAAACTGCAGGTTTGTATTTTGTAGGAGCCTTTTTCTTCTGCAAAAGCAATTCCACTCAGAAAACCTGTTTGTTTATGTAGTCATAAAAATGCTAGTTATGTTTTTGGTAGAGTCACTACTCAACTTCTGTGTCTTGGTCCACATTCATTGCTCAGTATATGTTATCACTACAACTGTTAATTCTAAAGCCTGAGTCCTGTCCTCAAGCTGTGAAGATCTGGGGTTTTAGCCTTGGGAATTGTTGTTCCTTGGTCAAAGCTGATCCAGACAACAGCTGTCGCACCCGTAAAGAACTGAGAGGAACTGGAGGCAGCTCCCCTTCGACCAGTAAGGCAGGTCCCTGTTGCTGAAAGTCCTGATCTGATGGGTTCAGGTGATCCTTGAGCAAACATATGCACCCAGGACGTCTCTGTGTTCTGTTTATCTAGGGATAGTCCAGTTTGTAAAAGAGCCCATATTTATAAACCTGCCTTTCTGTTGAAAAAATAGCCCCAAAGCATTCCTAAGTATAGTGCCTATAATTCTTCCTCATTTTTATTAGATTACATCAATTAAGAAACCAGGCTTTGTCTGTGCTTTCAGATTGTTTCTACCGTCTTTTTAAACTGTTCATAAATCTCATGTGCTGCTGTAATTAACCAATCTAAAAGAAGGAAACAAAAAAATAAAGGTAGATTTGCAGTGCTCCAGATCTCTGATTAGGCTTTTCAGGCTGAGGCTCATGTCTGTGTTGGTCTAGGTTTTACTGTAATTACAATCTGAGCCTTGAGTCTCACTATAATTAAATTATTAAATTAAATTAAATAATTGTAATGTCACTTTGCGGTACACAATTTTCCTTGAATGTACATAGATGCTTATAATCATGTGTAATTATCAAGAACAAGGTCGAAAGCAGTTGGAAATAATTGTCATTTCATTTAATGTTTTAATTGTGAACATATTTAATTAATTTATACATTGTTTCACCCTCTCTAAACATTTTGTATTTCTCTCTAGATTACAGGCTCTGCAGTGAAGAGGTTTCAAATTTGTGCCTGCCTTTATGACAACTACCACAAAAGGTTCTGTGGGAGAATCGCTTGTACCATTCTTCTCTTTTATTTTCTAGTAATTCTAGCTTGAATAACCACCTGCCAGGTTACAGAGGGATTTTCAGGGGATTTTGGAAAGTAGGTCTATAGAAACTAATTACCTGGGTTGGAATGACAGCCTAATTCATGTAGGACTCTTGGTTGCTCTTCACAGCATACTATTTAAACGCCTTGCAAAATGTTGCATCAATGTTGGTGAAAATTCCTCCAGCAGGTTCGGCTTTTCTCTTCCAAACTTTCTTGTAGCTGGACAAGCACCAGCTTCAGAGCCAACAACTTCGTAATGGCAGAAAGTCCCGGGGCATCCATACCACTCCCAAAGTGGTCAGGTCCTCAGTTTTATCTCATCTTATTTTGCAGGCAGCTTCACTGGCAAGGAAAGTCCTGTCTGCAATACCTTCCAGTGCTGCCTCCAGGGTGTAACACTGACTCCAAACCCAGGGAAACTCAAGAGATAGGACTGCACATTGTTCCCCAGCAAGGATTATTTCTTCCTGGGCTTTTTGCTGAGCTATCCAGGGTAAAATTGTGAGCTTCAGGAAAGGTTTTAGATGGCAGACATCGACAGAACTGCATGTGCTGCTGAGAAACCTCTTGTGTGAAGTTGGATCAGATTAGTAGGAAAAACATTTGCATGTCATTATCAAAAGGTTCAAAACCTCATGCCAGATTTTGTGGAACAAAGAAATTCTGCAAGTTCTAACCTAAAATGTTTCCTGTCAGAGGCAGGAGAAGGGCTAAATGCTTCTTCACACAGATATACAGTACAGATGGTAGGACCTCATCAGAGAAGTGGGAGCCTCTTCCATCCTCCCAGGGACTTCTTTTTCCCTTGGGGAGCACGTCCCAGTCCCTCATGACAGAGGCTGGGAATGCAAATTACTGCTGGGTTGCGATTAGAAATCTGCCTTCAGTCTCAAGGCAGTGATGTTTTGGAGACACCAAGGTTTTCTTCTTCTCCCCTGCCCACCCCCGGAAGGCTGTGGTGCTTGATCAGGAAGGAGCATTTGGGGGAAATTACTGCTTTTACACTCCTCTTCCTCTGGCACATTTTTGCTTTCCTGCATGTTTTGCTTTCCCTGGATGTTGTTGTGGAAGAAAGCACATGACCCAACATGTTTCGAGCAAAAGCATCACTTGCGTGTACAATTTCATTAGGTTTGCCTTCTTAGTGAAAGATTTATAAGGCATTGCCTCCTGTGAGCAGTGTAGTTGCCTATGATTTTTTGTCGTTTCAGGAATGTCGTGTCACTGTGTTTTGAAGGAGCTTATAGCACCTAAATGAGCAACCCATGAAAACAGGGGAAGAGGATTCAAAGGATATTTGAATAACCCTGAGGTCTAATCTAATTGCAAAGATGAACTATTTCAGAGGTCAGCATGCTTCTCTTAAATCTTTCAATCTGTTCTACTGCCATTTCTTTTATAGGCAATTAATTAAAGGTCTGAGCTAGAACTTCAGTTGCATTTTATCAGTCTCTTCCCCTCCCCCATCTCCCTTCTGTCGATTTTATTCTAACCTGATCTCTAAATATAACTTAACCAAGGTATTTCTACTGCCAAATATCACCATAGCATCTGAATATAATTAAACTGCTTTTACTGTTCTCAAATGCTTTTGGTCAGATGGAGCACAACTCACTGCCACTACTGTTCAACCCACACTAACTCTTAAGATTTTTAGATGATGAATGAAATTGTGCAGATATAATCTTCAAACATGTGACCCTACAGCTTTTATGTTTCCCAGTATGACACACACTTTAGGACACACACATCTTCTAATTACTGTGTATTTGATTATAATGTTCCAATGATTATATTATCGTGTTTGTAGTTACAAAGTTAATTATGCATGTTCTTGGTAATGTGCATTTTCTCATAAAATAATCACTGTTTTCTTAAAGCCCTCCGTGTTCTCATACTCCATAACCATAATTATAAACCTCATATAAAAGACATTTTGGAAAAGCAAGTAAATCTTAAGAATATATTTGGGTTTTTTAAAAGTCAAAACTAACCTACTTCACCAGGCATTGGTGCAGACCATAAAGCACATGCATTATGTGTTTCTTATGGGAAATGACTGCTATTAGCATAATTGTAGCTGCGTTTTGCTTGCTAGAAAATCCATTTTCTAAGTCACACTTCACAAAAAAGTTTAAAAATGAATGTGTCTTAATGCATGTGCACTTATTTTCCTTGATGAACAGTAATGGAGAGAGACTTGAGAAAACAATTCAAAGCATCAAAGTTAGGACCCAGCCATGAATGATCTGGAGATGCCTGCTTCTCTCTGCTGACTGTGCAGGGATCCTTGGAAACCTTCATAGCTAACTCAAGTTAGGTACTCGGAGTTAGAAGACATAGATATCCCTTAGGTTCACATTCTGCCTTCAGTACAGCTGAAATGTGGAATAATTTTCCAGCTTTCTATGAGAGGATTTTATTCAGAGATTATTTTTTTTGCTATACATTTGAAGTACAAAAGGCTTTCAGTGTAGACATACTCACATTTAAGTCATTTAAAAGTGACGGCATTTTGATCCTTCTAAAAACTCAAGCAATGTAGGCTTGCAATGCAAACTTGGTCTTGTTCCTCCAAAAATTCCCCATTCGTACATCTTTCATATACTGGTTTGCTCTATATTAGATCGGGACTGCTGTCCTGCCTGCACCTTAAACATACGTGTTGAAAAGCTGACACCTGTTTGCCCATCTGATACCCTTTTATCACTTACTAGCGATAGTTACAGTTCTAAGAAGAATTGCTGATGTGCAGCCAAAACTATGGCAGTACAAATACTGTCTTGGCTGTTATGTGCTCTTGACTGGGTGTTATCAAGAGATGCCACATTTACACAGAAAGCTTGTTTTGATACAAACTGTATGGTCCTTCATAACCAGACTCAGTAAAAGACCATAAACACAAGCCTAAGTCCATACTTAAGAGTTAACCATGTGCTCTTATGTTGTGCTTATCACAAAATAAATTCAAGCAATCACAAACCTATGAGAACGGCTAACGTGGCTGTGTCCCACCACTGGCACCATGGCTGCTGCAGGTGAGAGGACAGGACATCAGGTATAACCCTCTCATCTACAACTCAGCTGCATGCAACACCAGATTTAAACACATTTTTAAGCTTTGCTGGAAGAAGATCTTACATCCTTGTGCAAAAGGTGTTGAGGTATTGGCACATTTCTTTTGACTTCAGTGGGTTTCACTCAGGGATTTATTGTGGAAGTGGTTTTCAGGGGGACTTTGGTTAGATACCAGGTTTCTTCGAAATCCTATGCAGACTGTAGTATGAACTTGTTAGTCCAACACCTGCTTATTCTGCTGGAAGGAGGATGCTACACCAATTAGATTATTGCTTACGTTACCCCAAGTAATATAACTTGCAGAATTTTAAATTTAGAATGTTAAAAATTGCTTTGAGATATTATTGCGAGAGAAATTGCAAAAATACATACATGTAGAAATGTATAGTAAATGATGCTGTAACGTAAGTGTCTTTAGACATTTAAAGAGAAAAAGGAAATGTTACAAACTGTTGGTAAATTTTTGGATGCTGTTTATGTTTGAACTTTTCTCTGTTTTCCTGTAGAAACTTCCGTATCCTCTTCCTGTGTCCCTACAAAGTTTTGTACAATGCAGAACAAGAAATGCTGCAGGGATTGTGCTCCACCTTTCTCCTTTCTGTAGGAGATAGATATCCTGCAGGGATATCCTTTCTGTAGAGAAATGTAAAGTATGTAATATTCAAGTGAAAATGTTATATTATTCTTTATCTCAGCCATTTTCTGTTATCTACAACATATCAAGCTGAGTGCACACTGGTTGCAGAAGCACACCAATATTTTTACATTTTTATGACATATGAGTTTCTCAGCCAAAGGTAGCTAGAGTCTACTGCGAAGTTTCTTGTTTTCCAGAGTCTTATCAAGGGTTCATGTCTAAGCCAAACAAGACAAGGGTGGGCTGGGTTTTTCTCTTCATTGTTTCAGCTGAATTAACAGGAAGGGGGGAGTGCTTTACCTGTCTGACACTAGAGCAATATTCATTAGCTCCCACTTTTCACTTGCCTGTCTGTCCAGACTTTGTCTGCATCCTTGTGGGAATTGTATGGGAATTTCTTAACTCTCAGTAATAAATAAGGAATTTAGTATAGGCCTTTGATCTGAGGTCCAGTCTTAATTCATTCTAAAAGTCAATACTTACAATAAAATAAAGGAACAAGACTTTAAAAGCTTGGTTAATGTTAATGGACCATGTTCCTGAGCAGTCAGTGTAGGCTTTTACCGTTGTACTGTTTCTCTGTATGTTGGAAGCCTGTTTTATAACCCTACACACATATAAAGGCAGATGTATATATGTATGTTTTTCATTTAGATCATTTAGCAGTTCCTCCCTAGCAACAGCAATAGGACATGATGGTGGTCAAGTCTGAAGTGCAGACTTATTCTGCAGTCTGGTAGACAGGGAAGACAGAAAACAAACTGATTATTCATTTCAAATGAAGTTCATGTATGTAAAATAATAAATGATCCACAGGGCTGCCAAATTAAAACAATGTAAAAAGGCAGAAGCTTTTAAAAATATGCAGAGGTTTTAGACAATTTGTTGAAATACATAGCAAATAGGAAGTAGATATCTAAAAAAATACCTTTAAAATAGTACAGAGGAAAACTCCCTCTACATGGATGAGATCTGCTGAGTTAGAAGTTTCTTATAGTTATCAGTCTTTTATTTTCCCCTCTACCTTTTCTGATAATGTATATATTTTTATTGGTTTGTTTATCTTTCTTTTTGTGTTAAATAGAACAGGCAAACTGAATAAGGGGAAATGTTCTGACTTGTAGGAAATTAATAGTAGGAAGAACAAAGTAAGGATATAGCCAGCAAAATTCATTATTTAAAATCAGTGCCTTTGATGATTACTACCTTGATTAAGAAGTATATATAAATTTAGCCTTTATTTTATTTACCATACCTATTTATATTATAGTGGTCTTGCCTGACCTTTATTTCTATAAAAATTATTTCTTTAATAATAAGTAATTTAGCACAAGCCTAACATGTGGCAAGGAATGGTCCCTAAAAAAACCCCCGTGTTTAAAACTGATACAATGCCACTGTAAATTGATGAGTGTTTTTTTCCTAAGCAAATCATAGGATTATAGTTAGCAGTGGCAACTATACTTTTGCATGTGGCAAACATTTTTGATTGTGTTAGAGCATTCTGCTTTTGTGGTTAATGGATTTTACTCCAATTCCTGTTCTGCTCAGGCTCCCTCATGTCTAAATTAACAGAACTGTACTGAAATCATTGGCATTACTCTGAATTTTCATTGGGCTAATTATAAGCAACTTCAGACCCTTGTTGGTGTTTCAGAAATAAATATTGGCTTCCCAAAACCAAATAGATAGAAATAATTTTAGCCCATTTTTTAAAGAAATGAGTCTGCTGTGATCCATGTGAGTGCAGGTGAGAGAATGTATGTCTGTGCGACTGTAGATTTACACACATTGATGTGTTGGTGTTTGCATGGGGTCTGCCAGTTCTCCCTGATAACAGGTAACCCAGCTTTCCCATTTCAGCCAAATTGGCAGAAATGGTCTCAAAGGTCCAACCAAATTACTTTAAGTTTCATGAAAATTCAGTGAAAATTAGCTCTTGGAAAGAAGAATGAGTTAAAGCTACATCAGGAGGAAGTGTAACTGAACTCAGCAAGTCATGGACACCAGCGAGTCCAGATGATGATATGCCATAAATCATGTGATTATAGTCAATTGGAGTTTGCACATATTAGGGACCCAAAAAACCTAGTCAAAATATGTAAAGCCATATGAAGCCAGAATTCATCAGCTCTTCCTTTCTGGAACAACTTGGTTTTTTGCACAGCTCCACAGAGATATAAATTCTTGTCTTCTTGTCCAATATGCACAAGAGGCTACTGGGAAAGACTGGGCTGTCTTGGGGGCCAGAGTTGTGCCAGTTAAACATAGATTATTTAACAGTCTTCAATCTGCTTCTTCTTTGTTAAATCTTTCTTCTTTGGTCTTTCAATAATCAGGTTCTCTCAATAATCTTAGTTTGCTATCAGAGCCTCATGAAACCACACTTCAGAAGGTAGAGATAACTCTGTTCTGCTCTCTGGACTAACCTCAAAAGCAGTGCAAACTGTTCAATACCTTCCCTCAGACATTGCAGAAGTCTTCTTTCCTTGAGGGCATCAGTGTAAAAATTACACATGTGCTAGTGGTGTTAACAGGAACAACATTTATTAAAAACAAGGTGTAAACTCAATGAAAACAAAACAAATGTGTATTTTACTCTAATTTATCAGTTACACTTCTGATCAGTTACGCTAGATAAGACAATCTCAGCTGAGTCTTATAAAGGAAAAAAAATATAAACAAGTAGCTTGGTGATCAGCTTGCTGCAGTCTCCGGAGGGTTCTCCTGTTGCACAGCCAGACAGTTTTGAAGCAGTGGCTTTCTGAACTAGTTTTCCCAGTCACCTAGGTGCATAGGGCTGTAAACTCATTGCTTTCTTTAGGACAAGTGGAAACCATTATATACCTAAACCAGCATTAGTAAAAGTAGAGTTGTGAGAAACTTAGGTGGCTGGTTTCATGTGATGCTTATGTTAGCATATTTTTATCACTAAGTTATTGCTCAGTGGTGTCACAAGGGGAACCTGGACTCTGTGGAAGTCGGCTCTAGTGAAAGAATTTTACTGAAAGTAAAGAGCTGCCTCTTGAAAGTTCAGCAGCTATTTCAGATGAGTGCTGTGTGTAATTCTGAAAACAGCAAAGCTAGAATCATGACTTGCGTCTCCTGTGGGAGGTAACCAAGTTGGGCATTTACCATGATGCTGAAAGGATTTCCTTCCTCTTCCCCATACTTCCCTAACTATCATGGTCTGCAAGACCTCAATGCACTCATGGCCACATCACTAAATCATGGCTATAAGTCATATTTGGAACAGGGCTGCATCTGCCCCTGCAGGTTCCACAGTCTCCATTTCCATTTCTCTCCCACGTGCAAAACTTTCCTTTGGGGCCTGATACTTTCCTCAGTTGAGCAGAACAGCTGCCAAGGGAGTTTATGTTTGTGAAGAAACCAAAATGAGTCACAGGCTAAGGATTAATTTAATAATCTAGAAACAGATGCCCTTGAGGATGTGTGGTATAGTGGAGGAAACAGCAACTTCCATGATGCCTGTCTTTCTCTCAGCAAGAATCACCTCTGTCATGCCTCACTGCAGCTCTTCCAGCTTCTTTTAAGGTAGGTCTGCCAGTTTAGAGGCCTCTAAGCACAGAGAAAATCTGAAATTGTAGCATTTCAGTCCTTTTTAATGAGTTGTTCTGCTCACAAAACCGCTTTATTTCCATGTTGCTCTACCAAAATACAGTCTGTGCCTTTTTTTCCAAGATGCATGTTGTTTCATCACCTCTCTTCAAAGTTCTGTGTAACTGTTGAGTGGGGTGAAACAGGGAACTGAGATGTTCTGGGTCTCGTGGCAAGGGTGTCAGGAAGTGATGAGCAGTTATCAATAATGGTCCTTTGCTTCAAGAATGGAGAACTCACTTAGCTGTTGCAAGGCCTGTGCTGAACTGTGATATTTTATATCTTTAAGGGAGTTATTATCTTGCAGTGATTTGCAAATTACTGTATTGTCACCCTTCTTGAGTCTGGAGAAAAAGGGAGGACATCTGCCTGGAAAATGTCTATTTGTACGTAAATGAGGAGGAGGGGGAGCCCCAGGTGTCAAAGTTAGGGCTTCTGGAATTATCTGCTAACCTTTTCAATTAAAACACTTAGAAAGGGGAGGACAGTCTCTGCTGCTAAGACATCAATCACCCTGTCACTCTGTAACAAGTATATGCTGTCTGAGTGACCTCATGCAAGACTTACTGACACTGAGTCTTCTGTCTGGAGGTGACAAGGAGTCATCAGTCTGTGAGATGAGGATGGGATTTTTCCAGGGTATAGAAGAGAAAATATCAAAGATGGAAAGGACACACACACAGAGAAATAATCTAGTATCTCTGGCTTCCTTGTATGCAGCTTGAAAAAAGTCTGCTCTGAAGAGCTGTAAAGCAAACAGCACATTCTACAGAGGAGAGGAGAGGGAGAGGCAGACAAAGGATTTAAACTGTGTTCAGCTATATCTGACAGCTTACACTATATTTACTAATATCCTAAATCCGGAGTTACACCCTCAAATGTAGCTGTTTGGAGGCTTATATACTGAACTGAAGTTCTGTGTGTTCACTAACATTAATGTTCATGTACAGGGTTGCTCTGTACTGATTGTGCTACTATATGAGATTACAGTATGCTGCAGAAAATCACTGCTTTGTAAGATATGAACTGAAGAAAGTTTAGACATGGCTGCTTTGGGCTGTCATCATTGCTTAAAAAGTTTCAGAAAGACCTTGCACTGATGTTCTAATTAAAGAACTCACTTTTTTGTTTTTTTTTTTTTTTCCAATGATGCCAGTGAAATCTCTGCAAAAAAAAATCAAAATTGTTGTCACATTTTCTTTCCAGTATTATGGCAGTTGACATCTTGTAAGCTAAATGCATTGAAGAATTAAAATCTGTCCCCGTGAGTGTAACATCTTACATGTCTTAAAACTGTGAAGAAGTAATTCAGGTAACAACCAAAACCCTGTTTTCAGTCAGATACATACTTGGGATTTTTTGAGTAAGCCTGTATTTTGAACATCAAAGTCCC
Source organism: Mesitornis unicolor (assembly GCF_000695765.1). Taxonomy (NCBI): domain Eukaryota; kingdom Metazoa; phylum Chordata; class Aves; order Mesitornithiformes; family Mesitornithidae; genus Mesitornis; species Mesitornis unicolor. The sequence continues at coordinate 12,145 of NW_010208291.1, forward strand.
TGAGAAGGAGGATTGATTTGCTAGTGGGAATAAGGATTGGAGCTGTGTGTGCTATGTGTTCAACAGATAAGGATGAAGTCTCTAACCCCACATTTTTTCTCTGTGGGTTTTCAGGTGTGGATTTTATTATGTTCTTCAAAACAGGAAAAAACCCCACAGTTTCGTATGTTGATTGACTTACAGATCTTATTGGGATGAATTTTATGTTTCGCAGACCAGTTGTACATTTTTCTAAACCATTCATCCTGGAAACAGTCCACACACTGCAGTGGAGTGTATGTGATGTTAATATCTGGAAACTTCAAAGTAGCCTTAGTCTCTGATTTATAAAAAATAAACAAACATCTTTTCAAGTAGCATGATGATCAGCTGCAGAAATGTTACACTGCAGCCTCATTAGGCTCAGAATTTAGCAAGGAAACTCTTGATGAAGATAACAGATCATCTATCGAAGTGTCATATCCCCAATTTTTTTTTCAGCTATGATGCAGAGACTTTCTTTTGCTAGCTAGGATTACTTTATTTCCTCTCTTCAAGTCATGTCAGCATTTATTCAGCTTCTGCAAATCCTCACTCGCTTTGTTCTTTTCATTGATTTTTTCAGGCCTATGATGCTGTATTTTCAGCTTATTTTTCACTTTGTCAAATATGTTGTTTCCATATTTTGAGGACATATCAATAAATCTGCCTTTCTTTGCAAAAAGAAAATAGATTTTACAGGTCTGGATTTTATTTTATATTCACATTTAGATTTTTTTTTCACATCTGTTTCTTTTTTGCAAGTATTGTGAGGGACTCACTTTGCTTGCATTTTTCTTCCTTTCTAAATGCACTCAAATTCTGTTCCTATTTTTTTCAAATGTTTTCATGTTCAGCTGTCTGCAAAATACAATTCATCTTCAGCTCATTCCTTTTTCAGAATAAAAAAGACTATGGTTTTGGAAGGCAGACAGGAAGTTATGCCCTTTTGACCCAAAGAACTAAGAGGAAGGTTGGGAGGAAGATGATAAAGAAAAAGCAAAGGAGGATATGATTTGTATGCACTGGTCCTAGATCTCCGAAGTTTTAAATTATTCCAGTAGGAGGTATTTGGGGAGCAAATACCAGGCAGAATGTGGAAGCATGTTGTAGTCCACCACTCTGTAGTGACTTTTGCTCCCTGTCCTCTGGAATAGTAACTTGGATGTAGCTATTCCAGTACATTTCATAAATATCTGTTTTTCTGTGATCCTTTCAACAGGTTCTGTGTGAAATTACTGTTTCAGAGCACAAGATGCTCAGTTATGTCCATCTAGGAGGTGCACATTACCATGGAAGTGGAAACCTCAGCTACGCAGATACTTGGGATCGTGATTCCTTCTCTGCACCTTCCTCTTCTTCATTCTTTCTCATTTCATCATTTTCTTCCTTTTACTTATATACTTCTCTAACTTGCAGCTTTTCCTTTTTTTCCTTAATGTTTCTATTTATCCTTTTTACACCTTCCAGCCTTCTTGGTAATCTTCTGGTGCCTGCTGGAAAGGCAGATGTGGCAAAGCTTATCTTTTTCCACTCTTCAGATGAAAATCCAGAGGACACATGCAGAGAGATGCAGAGAGATAGAAGGAAGGAGTGCTGTTGCTATGGGAGTCTTATCTGCTTTCTCTCTTCTGCAAGAGCTTATCCTTGGTGAGCCCTGCAAGATCTTGGAGACTTGGGACAGGAAATGGCGCTGAAACTCTTGCTCAAAATAGAAAACAGGTAACATGAGCCTCCTTTTATCCCACAGGAACCTGAGGATGAATGGGTACACCCAGCAAGTGTAATAGCAAGGCAAGAAATTAGAAACAGTCCCAAGTAGGAGGCTAAAAGAGAAGAATGGGCAGAGATGTCAGGACTGTGCTTTATACATCTCCTCGGCAAGCAGAAGGACAGGGAAATGCAAGGAATGGCGCTGGCTCCCTCCTGCATCGACGAGAAGATACAGCTGGACGGTGAGATAAGTCACTCCCGCCACCACCATTTCCACAGGCAGATGAGGACCTGGCGAGGAAGTCTCACTGCCAGCGTGCACACTCCTCCTGCCCTGGGGCAGCTGGGTACAGAGTCCTCCTGAGACCTCAGAGCAGGCAGAAGGGCCTGGCTAGTAAAGCAAAGTGACACACGTGTATGGGCATTTCTCACAAATTTAGCAAGGTTTTCAAAGTCTTTGTGGTGGCATTTTATGCCTTGCCATAGATTTTTCTTGGTGACTTAAACACCTTCTGCAAGCAAATCATTAGCTGCTGCAGTGAGCTAAACATGCCTTTAATTAAAACTTCTTCCAAACTTCTCAGGCATTTGAATTTGTGACCCTTATATTTATTAGAGCAAATTTTCATACATGTGTTGGATTGAAGTGTTATTGGAGCTTACGTTTTCCAGCACCTACACCAGACAAATATGAGCTTAATAAATGTCTGAAGACTGTGATGAAATTGTGGTAGGGAAGAATTTGGTCCAGTCTTTTCAGAAACAAGAAATATATAGCCAGGTATAATAACTCTACTTCATACTTGCATGGGTAGATGCACATGAGTTTCTCATAAATTCAATTACTTCATTCTTGTTGATCATATTTGACAGCTTTTACATATACTTGTCCACTTAATATCTTCCCAATACATTTGACAATGAATAAAATGTAAAGTTGATGATAAGCTGAATTGCATGTTTCCACTTAAATCTGCATTCCTTGTTGGGCTCTTTTGTTGATTTTCTTTAGGATTTGTCCCAGTGTTTTGCCTACCATATTTGCAGTATACCTGTACTTAATGCTCTTTCATTTCCTTTGTCTAGCACAAGATGCTGTTATTCCACGAAGTCCCAGAGAGAGTAAAAAAAACCGAAAAAATGTTAATTTAGGAAGTAAATCTGCTCAGTGTTTTATCCCAGCATCCTGTCCTCCTGCTGCTTTTTGTATGACCTTTTGCACTGCACAGAATTCATTACTATTGTAAAAACCATGGGCTTGTTTCTTACAAAATTTCAAGAAACTCATGCCCTGTTTTAAAGTAGGCGGGATTTACAAATGGCAAAAATATGCCTTCTTCTAAATCCTTTTCATTCAGTAGCAACTCCGCAAGTGTGCTAATTAGACCCACTAAACAAAAACACCCCAGCAATAACACCGTGCAGAAGGAAAAGAGAAAACTTTATTATTGCTATTTTATTTACCATTTCGCTGCAGGACAGCACAGGAACCCTAACCAGGTCAAGACTGCATTGTCTCAGGTGCTGTACACAATAAATAGCAGTTCCTGCTTCAGGAAACATGAAATTTGTGCATATATTTATAGGCAGGTTTGTGGCCCCATGGTAACTCTTTTTGTGACTTACCTCTACAAACACCAGCGTAGGCACCCAGAAATGTTTGTTGCAGGACACAGATGCCTGTGGTTTTCCCTGGGCTGAAGCCCAATATAGTTTCAACTCCACAGAAGGGTAATGGCGCCTTAGTGTGAATGGAGTGGAATAAGACCCAAAACACTTCGTCTTCTTTAACTGAAAGACACATATACACATATATGTTTACTGAGAGGCCTTTCAAAGAGGCATAATTATGCAGGCATCTCCATATAATTCACCTGGGTCAATGCTAATATTAGAAGGTACTTATTCTGTATTGCTGCAGTGTGTAGTGCCTGGCCTATGTGTTTGTAATAAATCACACTCTGAAGAACTAGACTAACATGTATCTGTCTCAGCTTTTTTAATTGCAGACCACAAACACTGATAGGACCTAAACTGTTTGCTCAGTCTAGACTGAGTGGAGAAATGGAGGCGTACATTGAATTTGCTCTTTAGGGAGTACCTTCTGTCCCTTTTAAGGAGGCAAAGCCTACACACGACACCAGAGATGTTTGACTGTGTACAAAAGCAACAAATGCTAATAGTCACATGCAGTTCCTTAAAAGTCGTTTAGATTAATACAAAATAATGAGGTCTGCATGTGGACTTTTATAGTTTGGGAGTGCATTTAGCCTCTCTGGAAAGTGCTGGATCAACTGTCCAGCCACAAGGAGGAGCAGCAGATGAGATGCTGCCCACCTTCCCTAGGTGCCATCCTAGGGGTGCTTTGCTGGCTGAAATGAGCTGGGAAGCCACAGAGACTGGTATCAGAGACACAACAAGCCATGCCTGGCAGCATCCCAGCCCTGGGCTCCCTTCCTGTGCCCCCGGGTCATGCAAGGGCAGGCGTGCAGGAAGAGCCACCCTGCCTGGCTGGCTGATGGGGGTGAACCTGCGACCTGAACCGGCAGCGGAGGATCACGTTGCCACTGCGAGGTCTCTTCCTGCAAACAGGCAGCTGTGGGGAGGACAGGGCCAAGGAGGCGAGACCTCATCGGCTGTGGTGTGAGCAGGGCCGCTGCCTTTCCTCTGCCAGGAAGATGGGTGCCTCGTTTTACTGGAGCTACATTAAAAATGGCAGCCAATGCCAAGTGTTGGGGTTTTTGCCATCTGAAAGCCCCGTGACACCAGAGAGCACTTGGCTTTGGGCGGCAGGAAGGGGCACACTGGGCCGTGAGTCAGCCTTGTTCTCCTTGGCAAGCCCACAGCCACCATTCGAGTGAGACACTGCAGTGTGGGCCTCTGGGCCGTGGCTGGCATGCTGCTTATGCTAGTGATTTTACTGTCTGCCTGCGTCTGGTGTGTTTGTCACAGCACCTCGGCTCTTCTTTGTGGAAATAACACCTTCCACTGAAAATAAAAAATCACTTTCTAGCTCTGATGGAGGCAGAGAAAAGCCCAGCACGACTAAAAGGCTCAGGAGCCAGGCGGCTTATAAAACTAATTCTAAGTGCCATCATTTTGGTTTTGCTTTGTTTTTCTAAGAAATCTCCAGCCTAAAGAAGGCTAACTCATGATTTCCCCAAAGGTGGGGTGGGCCATGCCGTAGCTGCATATCATGAGGCACAGTGGTCTTCACCTTCCCTGGGCTGAAATGCAGCTGTCACATCTCTGCATCACAGCAGCAAGGCAGTAGACAGAGACACAGGTGGTGGAAATGTGCTGCCCTGCCTGGCATCCATCTTGGATACACATTATGGGCATGGAGATGCTCCTCTGGCCGACTGTCCCTTTTCCTGTGATTTCCACCCAGGGCTCCCTGAAGGCTTTTCTAAGAGTTCCCAGAGCGGTTGTTTAAGGGCAATGCCAACCACTGTGGGAAAGCTTCACCCAAACCAGGACCCCTGAAACAGCGTTTTTGCAGTCTAATGCTCCCATCCATGCTGGCTACCAGTACCGGTCGCGATGCCATCGGCTACCATGAAGGCCCCTCACACCACAGCAAGGCTGGAAGCCAAAAGCAGGAATTTCTGACTTGGCTGACCTGAATCCAAATATCTGCCGTTAAGCATGTAAAAAAGAAATAAATAAAACATCAGTGAACTCTTTTCAACTGAGCTAATAATTGATGCATTTTCCAGGCTTGCCTCTTGTCTGTCTGGGAGCTCCCGCTCCCGCTCAGCTATGCCCCTGAACAACCTTTGAGACACCACTTTTGCATGTTGCCTCAGCCCACAAGGGTCACAGAAACAGGCTGCTGCCTGGGATGCTCAGGGCTGCTCAACCTGTAAAAACACGAGCACCCAACACCCCTGTGTCCTTCCTCAGAGCCCAGGATTGAAACGCATCGATCTGGAGAAGGCTTTAAAGGGTTACTGGGCTGCAAGAGGGAAGGGTGGGGAGCGGAAGGTGAGGGGGAACCACGGTTCTCTTACAATCATCAGATCAAGTCACAGGGTGGAGGAGGATTTTCCAGATCCTCTGACCTTAAGGTTGGGGAGTGAAAGGAAGAGGAAGCACATTTGCACAGATCCTCTGTCAGAGCTTCCTCAGGGAGGGGCTCGGTCCTTCTAGCCCTTTGCTACACTCAGGGCCATACACACACATACGCACAGCTAAATAAACACGGGAATTAACTTCAAAGCAGACCCACAGGAGAAAACCTAATCTATGGGAACCTGTTATTAACACTTGTGTTCACCAGCCCCTCATATCTTAAACATTGAGTGTTTAACCAGCCATAAAAGAAAACATTTGCTGGGTACTAGGAATACCTTGCAGTCCTATAGCACTTTCTAAGATTTTTCAGTCACCTTATGAGCCATTAAGCCTGATTATGTCTTTGGGCAGGCACTTTAGAAGACTCAGAAAAGCAGGGAAACTGTGGCATAAAGCATAAATTAATTGATGGGATCACTTGTGAGCCCTGTGGTAGAGCTGGGCAGGGAGCAGAGGCCCCAAAGTTCCCCATCACTTACTTTGCACCTGACCCCATTGAAAACACCAGGAGTTTTTTATTGATTTTAATAGGCTTTGGCTTAACCTCATCTGCCATGAAGACATCAACATTTGTATTTTATAGCACATCTGTCCTGCAGAACAGATGTGTGAATCCTCAGCATAGGTTTCTGAGACAGTAAAACGAATCAAAAATAGGCATGAGAGAACCTCTCTTGTTACCTCATTTTACTTTTTTCTCAGAAGGTGATCATCAAAAGTAGCAACTCAAAGGTTCAATAACAATACGACCAAATTTCTCCTATGTTTTTCTCCTTCTCCCTTGTTTCTCCTCTTGGCCTTTTCTTTCCTTTTTTTTTTCTCCTCATTTTGTTTTCAAGCTACAGGAAATGTTAGCATGGGCCATTTTAGATTACGCACAGCATTCAGTGGGTGAGACCCTCCCTACAGTAGATTTTGAACAATTAGGACATTATAACGGTGAAGAGGCACTCAGAACTGCAAAATTGCTCAGTAGTTTATGTTACCTAATCCTGAATAATTCTCCTCCTGCAGAAAAATAAAAATAATAACCTCACATGCAGGGAATTCAGCTCCTTGCAGTAGCAGAACAACTGCCCCAGCCAATGTGTCAAATTCAGTAAGTGCTCTGAAAAACATTTTTTTTCTGTTCTGCACATTGTAACTGCGTGTATGAGTGCCTGTGGCAGTGCAGCCTCCTGGGAGGTGAGCCAGCTGAAGGGAACCGAGATTTTTTCTTGAGTCACTAAGCTAATTTGGTGAGGGTAGAAGCCATGTTAGCATCTCCATCAGCCCTGCAGCTCATCTCAAGCGGGGAGGCAGTTCAGTCTCCTCAGCTGTTGGTCTGACCATTTCTTGGCATTTGCCCACTGTTGGTTTGTCAGTGGTTTTTCAAACACATCTAAGTCATTCTGCTGCATTTTCTTTTCTGTCCACCTGTACTCCTGCATCTCTTCCTTTTATTGCTTCTACGATGCTGATACACAGAAATGATACAGCTTTTCAGGTGATTGTGTGTTTTCATCTTTTGACACAAGCTAGTGTTTACACAGTGTTCTGTTCATCACAGCACGGAAGAAACAGACCTTTTAAACAGTGATTCACACATCCTTCAATCTGGCATTTCCATATCGGAGAGCCACTGGTTCTGACAAATGAGCCAACATTGGTATGCTCCATTTTTTTAATGCGTCTTTGCTCTCAGTCATCAGCACTGGTTTAGTCTACATATTTCTTCCTCTTCTGAGTACTCCTGTGAAAGGAATTTATTGGCTATTACCTTCTGGAGGTCTAAATTTTATTCCAACAGGATAACAAAGACAGCAATAGGCCATTTCTGATTAGATTTTATCTCGGCCTATTGGAAAAAAATGCCAAATTTGCACAGATAAGACCTATACAGAATGAGAGCATTAAATGCCCTCTTCTTCAGAGACAACTAAAATCTGTTGCCTTTCTGGTTCACAACTGCCTGTGAAAGGGCTTTGCCATCAAGAGGTCTGCCAGTAGCAAACTGCAGCCTCTGGCACATCCTGCTCACCCTGGATTTCTATCAGCCAGAACATGGTGCAGAGATAGCACTTGTAACACTGGTCAGCAACCCCTTCCAGGTCATCTCCATCCGTCTCCATCCTGCCAAAAGTCTCCAGGTTGTTTGGTATAGGTCTTCTTCAAGAGGCTCCAGGGTTAGGAGAAACAGCAGAAACTGACCATCCTCTTAGACCGAACTTGATGTATCACTGCTGGCAATCACTCAATTTCTCTGGAATACACAGCACAAAAATTCAGCTTCAACTCCCAATTTGTGATAATGTCTGCCTGCACCAATGCCATCTTGATAAATATTGTGCATATTACCTATGCATTTATTGAGTTTTGACATATTTACTGCTTTATGATATATTTAATGAGTTTTGACCTATTTAGATGTGAATGCTTCTAAGGAACCCTAATGTTCAAGACTGCTAAAACTTCATCTTCACTTCTGTAGCTGCCAAGAAAATCTCAACCCTGTAATAGCCTGCAGGTGGACCTCTGGACACAGTGTCAGAGCATCAGTGATCCATCCAGTAGCTGCAGTTTGTTGTAGACGTACTTGTACTTGGAAAAAGCTCCCTTCAGTACAGATTTTGCTCAGTTCTCTGCTTGCTGAGAGAGGCAGCACAGCCACATCACACTGATGCTCATCTTAGCATGGGCACCAAAAAATGCAAAGTCTAGCTCCAGGTCTCCAGATAGGAAAGTTCTTCCCGAGAAGAGACCACTCCTTTCTCCCCATGACAGCACCTTCCTTCACCTTCCTTTAACGTTTGCATCCTCTTGGAGCAGTGATATTATCACCATCAGGAGAAAAGCCACAAGAATGGATTGAACCATACCCTTACTCACATAAGAGAGGAATGACTTCAGGCTTTGTGAGTGGAAACCAAAGGCAACTCTCATTTCTTCAACTCTGCATTTCTTAAGCAGCTCTTCATGCATATACAGGGAGTCTTAAGCAGTAATATCTCATTGGCTATTCCAAAGATTAGTGATGTGGGTAAGCAGAGGAGGAAAAGGACAGACTTTCGAGTCTGCTCTTCCTCCTACCTAATTCTGGGGAGGTTCTCCTGGACCAGATGTTGAGAGCTCTCCCATCAGCAGCCTATGCAATGATGCTGGTGACTGCTTCCTCTCCCCTCTCCAGAGCCAGCTGGAATGGGTCACAGCTGGATGGGGTTCCCTCAGGAGGACTTTGTGATGTGAACAATCTACTGAGAAAACTGAGAACCAGCACAAAGTTAAAAGGAGCTTGAAGTTTCCTCCCCAAAGTCAGGAAAAACAGCTTCCAACTTTTCAGTGGCGTGTTTTTGCTTTGCCTTGTGTGGACAGAGTAGTCATATTTGTCTTGTTTCAGGGCTCCCAAGAGAGGCCAAAACTAAGCTACAACAGATTTCTACATTTCAGCAAGGACATATTGTGGTCTTTCAAGGAAAAGAAAAAACAGTGCTGCTGTTCACAGCTCAAGCCACCACTGGAGAAGCATGGCCATGCCTTTTTCATAAACCAGCCTGTGTTTACTTTTGAGCTGGATCAGTGCTCTCACATGAAAACAGACAGCTTGCACGTTGTGCCCTGTGAAGCTTGCACAACTATCCCATCTTGCCCCCTTCGACAAGCACTCCTCCAGCTTTGGTTATGCTTCCTCTGTGTGAGGTCCTCTACTTTCTGCCATTTTATGAGATGTCTAATGCTATGCAGGCAGAAATTTGAGGCAAAACACCAAATCACAATTTAGAAATATTTTGTCTGCAACTCCAGGGTCTGCTGCCTACACTTGCTGAGCATTTTGAGTTACAAAAAGTAGTGGACATAGTTTACAGGGCTTACGTTCTTTAACAATTGGCAAAAACTGTTATGGTTTTACATTAATTTTTGCTATATTTTTTGTCTTCTGCATGATTCCCACATGGCCACCTTTACAAGGGTTCAGAGCTAACATTTAGGAAGCATCTATGTCATGCAGCAGTGTGCAGTACAGAACTGTGCAGTGAATTATCCTGTTCTCTGAATCCCCTGATGGGACTTTTCGCAGGTGGTGACGCTGATGGGACGGAGCCCAAGAGATCTGCACGCTGCAAATCAGCAAGTCCAATCACCATCACCTGATGGTGAGACTGCACCTTGCCACAGAATGGTCAAATCTTCTAATAGCTGGGGCCAAGTCCCAAATCCAACATAGTGTTGTACAATCAGTTATAGCTACCAAACATCCAGAAATCTGAGATAAGCAGGAAAAAGCCTCAAATTTTGGGGGGGGGCATAATTTCTGAGCAGAAAAGGGACATTTCTGGGGAAATCCAGCTGTATGAATCCTCATTCCTGCAAAAACCTGCTAATGTTTCTGCTTTTCTAATAAAGAAGTATTATGAGCCTGACTTAGCTAAAAATTTAATTTTCAAATTTAGAGTCATAGAATCACAGACTCATAGAATGTGTCAGGTTTGAAGTGACCTTTAAAGATCCTCCAGTCCAACCCCCCTGCAGTGAGCAGGGACACTGTTATCAGATCGGGTTGCTCAGCGCCCCATCAAGCCTGACCTTGAATGTCTCCAGGGATGGGGCCTCCACCACCTCTCTGGGCAACCTGTCCTATTATTTCACTACCCTCATAGTGAAGAACTTCTTCCTAACGTCTTATCTAAATCTACCCTGCTCTAGTTTAAAACCATTGCCCCTCATTCTGTCGCTAGGCACCCTTGTAAACAGCCCCTCCCCAGCTTTCTTGTAGGCCCCCTTCAGGAACTGGAAGGCAGCAATAAGGTCACCCCGGAGCCTTCTCTTCTCCAGGCTGAACAACCCCAACTCTCTCAGCCTGTTCTCATAGGAGAGGTGCTCCAGCCCTCTGAAAATTTTTGTGGCCCTCCTCTGGACCCGCTCAAACAGTTCCATATCCTTCTTGTACTGAGGACTCCATTGCTGGCCACAGTACTCCAGGTTTCCATTTCCGGAGGAGAGCACTTAGGTAGCTGCTGACTTCTCAGAAAGGGGTTGAAGGAGTTTAGAGCTGCTTGCTGGGTAGAAGCAGCTTGTGTTGTGCCAGCAGGAGCACAGAGGTGGGTGTGCACTGTGGCTCAGGCACATCACTGAGTGGGCTTACACCTAGGCTGAAAAAGGTGGCAGTAACCCTGCAGGGGAGTTGTGCTGGCAGGCTGCCTTCCTCTGCAGCTGCTGGAAAGGTGGATGTGATTAAGCCAACTGTCCTGACCATGAAAACCACTGGAACAGTCATTGCGGAGCGAAGGTGAGCCTGAGCTCCGAGTGCAGGGGTGCTCGGATGTGATGGATTTGTTTAGCTTGTCCCAGAAATGGAGACTAATGTTAAAATTTGAAGTGTACTGCTCTCTGCAAGTTCTATGGTTTTTAGCTTCTGATTTCCTTTAAAAAGCCTCTCATTTTATATTTTTTTTTCAAACTGATAAGGACACCTGGATATTGACACTGGAGAAGAGAGCAAATTATTCTACAGCAGGAGACAATAATGAACAAATAGATCAATTTTTCTTTTGGAGAGGAGGGAAAAGAGGGTAGGGAGACAGGAGAGGAAGTGCTAAATGTTCAGTTAACCAAATGAACTAACAGGCTAAAGTTTGGGGAGTGCTTTTTATGATATATTACTATGCAATTAAATGGCAGTCTGGTATTATGGTGTTACATTAAATTCCATTTAATTTCCTGTAAGCTCTCATGATGAAAATGCAGGCAAAAACTGATTCTATTGATCTCTCCTGCTCTAACCTG
>NW_010208291.1:23733-43516 GCF_000695765.1 Mesitornis unicolor
TGTTTTCCTCAGGTCAGTTACATGAGCTTCATCTGGACTTACACACTGGGAGGTAGTGATTCATTCCTGTAAACAGCCTCACTGAGGCAACTTCACGTTTTCCTGCCTCCTGCCTGGGGCATATTTGGGATGTCATCTTAGCGAATGTAGAGTGTGGATAGCTTGCTATGTGATGCTAAAGTTTTGTTGTTCTTTTCTTCCGTTTTCCTCAGGTCAGTTACATGAGCTTCATCTGGACTTACACACTGGGAGGTAGTGATTCATTCCTGTAAACAGCCTCACTGAGGCAACTTCACGTTTTCCTGCCTCCTGCCTGGGGCATATTTGGGATGTCATCTTAGCGAATGTAGAGTGTGGATAGCTTGCTATGTGATGCTAAAGTTTTGTTGTTCTTTTCTTCCTTTATTGTCAAAATTCATGGTGATGAGTAATATTTTCCTGGTGCAGAAGTGAGTTGCTTTTTAAAGTGGTTAAAAAACAAAGACTGAGGTGGTGTGTGTGTGTGTGTGTGTGTGTGTGTGTGTGTGTGTGTGAAATTAGGACTGCAGCTTAAACAGCGTGTTTTCGCCCCCTTGTATCAGTTTTCAATAGCTAACACTCTCTTCATCTAAGGACCAAATCTTACAATCACATTCAAGAGTAACTATTCACTTGAAGCATAAACAAAAGCAACCAATAGGTTTGTGCAAATGAGAGAGGTTAAACAAACAGAGGAATGCATTGCAGAGTAGGGATGTAGCTAAGTATAATCTTAAATGCTCAGGGCTTTAAGGAAAAACTTTATTGTTGGTCAGTTACTACAGCACTGAAGTATTATTTTATATTCCTCTCATTATAGGGAACTTGCCTGGGTTTCATGCTAGTCTCAAATTACATCAAGTTTGTCATCCTCCTTAGGTTCTCTTAGCATCTGTAGTTTCTATGGTGCACCACCAGCTTCAGTCTTGAAAGGAGCATAACCTGGAGAAAGAAAGAAGCGTGGCAGGTCAGGACTGAGCTGAGCAGAGGAGCTATGGCAAAGATTACCCAAGATACACCAAGACCGTGTCAGCTCCTGCTTACTGATGTTAATTTGTAATTTTCATGATCAAATAAACTTACAAAAACATAATCCAGACTGCTGAGGCAGAGAAACACTGCACACAGGGCTGCTCTAACATCCTGTGTATTATTGGCCCAGAGCCACTGCCAGCTGCAACATTTTGCTGTTAAAGAAATGAAATTGCTGTTCCTGAATGCACCCAAATATTTAAACAACCAACACAATATAAAGCAATGGATAGAAGGACATGAGAAATTAAACAGCCTTTTGGCAATAAATCTTGTTGAGAAAGCAACAGCCTAGTAAATCCTATCTAACATTTAGCAGAGCCTTAGACCTAACACTGACCTGTGCCAGTACATTTGTGTGTAGATTGGATAGGAATTCCAAGTTTGGGGACTTGGTTTTCCTTTCACCCATCTGTTACTAACACAGCACATATTTGACATGACTGATTCACTTCATCTGAGACCTGCCAAATAAAAATTCTCTTTTATTTAATAACTACTGATAATTTGCATTTATAGCAGATTGGACCTTCTCTTAAAAAGTCAAAGCACTTCATAAATATGAGGAATGGAGCTTTTTAATACTTCTGAGGGGTGGTGCATATTTTCCTTATTCAAAGCTACAGCAGCTATCACAGAGAAAGTGTCACATTCAGTGTTATGGCTGAAAGAAAAAGGAAGACCCTTGAGGAGACTGCAAGCCCCTTGAGTGCTTTTGCCACAAAACCACCCAGCAGTAAATGAGAAAACTTCATGCACCATGAAAATGGTAGTCGCACTGAATGAAGTCAGTAGCTGTACCTATGAAATACTAAGCCATTTTAAAGTCAAAGAATTTTTATGAAACCTGTTCATTTGAAGTGTTTCCTGTAGGGGAATTTTGTGTCAGATTCAACCTGCTCAATAGAGGGGAAAGGTGCTAATTCGCATCAAGGGAAAGGTCAAAGCTACACTGATTAGCAAATGTGGGAAATAACCAGGCAGTCTGTGGTCCAGCCCGAGAAATGTTGATAACTGGAGACCTCAGTCCTCCCACACTGCATGCCTCAGCAGACTCCTGCTGACTTGATGATCCTCACAGTGGCAAAGATCTTCTCACACAGAGGCACTTTATGGCACTGAAGTGTTCAGTAGGGTCCCTCTTCCGCACCGTGAGGGCAGAGGGAGCTTGGCTGAGGTGAAGCCGGGTCTGTACCATCTCAGCACCTTGTGACGGGAACTACAGCAATAAGTTGCCTAGTAATGATCTTTCTAGGGACTCAAAAGGCTTTATAAATTTTTAATGCTCCAAGTTCTTTTTCTGATAGCCTTAGCACGGGTTTACAGCTTCAGTCTGTGAAACAATAGCTGGTGCATGTTCCCAGGTATTAAGGTCCTACTACTTTTTTTTTTTAAATATTCAATAGTATTCCAGTTTTGTTCAATATCACTTTTTTAAACAACAGCTGCGGCAACATTTTTATCAGTCTTAGCTCATTATTCTGGGTTGGGCACAAGATGCGGTCATTCAGGTCTCATGCAAATCAGAGTGGGTTTAACCCCCTGAGCTCCCTGAGGAGCTGCTCCTCCTTCACACCAGGTTAAGTGTAGGGTAAGGATCAGTCTATTGGCATTTGTAATTTCTCTTCCCAAGGATCTGTGCAGCAGAGTCTGCCTTTGCAATATGGGTAGTGAATATATCCATTCTGCTCCACTTCCAGGCATTCATTTCCTGTAACATAATTTTTAAGGAGTCCCTGGCAGTAGATTGGAAAGAGATGGTGGTTTTTTTTCCTTTTTAATCTCTCTTAAAGTCCTATTGCCACTTTTAATTACCACTGCTTAATTTTTAAGGACAAACAATCTAGCAGACTTGTTGAGCTGCTTAAGTCTCTTGTTAATTGCTCGTAGTTAACATGGCCACTGTGTCAGCTGCAAGGCGAGTGAAGGAGAGGGCAGCAGAGGCAGGGATCATGCAAATACTCTCTTATGTCCATTCGTGGCGTGGTTGTACTTGTGCTTCCACGCTTTTTTGCCTTTTTAGTCCTTCTCCAATTGCATCACGGACACATTGGCATCATAAAGTCCCCAGGACCAAGACAGTCTTTGCCTCTGCTGGTGGCATGTCAGGACCCCACCATGGCCAGCTGTGGTGCCCCTTGCTGCCTGTGATCCTCACACTGCCACGGCCACCACCACAGCTCAGAGTCACCCTTGCTGCTCCTCCTGGGTGGTGAAGGACCAAATGCATCTCCTCTCCCATCTCCAATTGGGGCTGGTGCTGCTGGGGATAACCAGTGGTGGACACTGGGGCTAACCCAGTCCAGGCTATGAATGTGCCAGCCAACTCCTGTCCCTGATGGACAACAGCACAGGGGAGTGAGGTTAGACGTGGTCACAGAGCACAGAGCACCAACAGAGAGCATCTGATCATCCCGGATACAACCTCCTTTCATTCCCCAAGGAGGAGCAGGATGAATACTCTGACACAGGCAGTGAAATGCTCCTGGAGATGGTTGGTGCCTGGTGTATTCTGCTATCTGAAGGGCACGGATAGGGATCTCCTGTCTGCAGCTTTCTTCTTCCTTTACGCTTCTTTTCTCCTCTTAAGAAAACTTTACAGAGGGAAATGTATCCATTTCAGGCAATCGTTCACTTCTATCAGTGCTTCTTGAAAAGCTCATGATTCCTGGTTATTTATTTGATGTGAAAAATGAGAATGTGTCACTTGGGTAGAGTTTGAATGAAGAGAACAAAATACATAATGGTACAATGTGTTAGGCTGCTTTTCCTCTTGAAGACAAAATGAGGATGTTTACTGCTGGATCACCGATTTCTGCCAACTCTGTTGTAAAATCTCCTGCTGCCACCATCAGGACACCAAAATATCAAACACATTTTTATACAGAACACAGCATCAAAGAGAAGTAAGTCAGTACATCTAATGAAAACATGACTAGGATATAAATCTTTTGGATATACACAACAGTATGCACTGAATTGGATATTATAATAGTATGTCTCTCCAGAAAGGTATCCATAAGGAAAAGTAGGGGGAGGGGTCTATAATTTGTGCAATAGTCATGTAGTAAATAAAAAATCTAAAGAAAATAAGTTGCATTGCTCGTGTTCATGAATGAGAATTAAAGGGACATCCAATAACAACACTGTAAAGACATTAAGAATTTTTTTGCCTGTACTTCAGTACAAGATGTATGGCTTACTGTAGACTGTCTTCTTTCCACGCAGATGCCAAGCTTCTTTACGAATTCTCAGTCAGCTTTTGTAAATTCTTTAAACTTTCTTTCCGCCACTTTGCAAATGCAGTCACAATTTTATATGAAATATTCAACTATTTAATAACAAATATAGCCAGAAAGTACCACATCTACATGGTATCACTTAGCTATCCTCAGAAAGTCTTGGTTGAGGCTGAACTGGGCAGGGTGCCAGCAGATGGAAATTATCTCTTTCTAAAGTGATTAATGTTAGCAGAGAATTTGGTCTTCTCTGTATGGTTTTGTGTAGTAGCTTTGTGTAGACCAAACAGAGAATCAATAATACAGCAATAAATAATAAAGAAATTTCTGAGTACATTGCAATGCAACACACCAGACTGCTTTTACAACCACGCATGCCAGGAAAGCATGTGCTCTACTGCCTCAGCTGAAGTTACTGTTTACTTTTATTCACTAATAAATAATGTCCTATTCCAGGTGAATATGGTTTGTATGTTCTTGATTAAAATTATATCAGACTAAAATTGAACGGTCTTCCTTGAAGAAGTTAAGCTACCCTCCTTCAGTATTAGTAGTGCTCTACCTGCTGTGCAGTTGCTCCAACCCACTGCTCTGCTGTTGGTGCCGCGATTAAGCAGTGGGTATATGGGCAAAGCAAATACATATTTTTAAGGCAGTAGATATCTACTGTCAGCTATTTTGTGCACATCTGGGTCCTCATTGTCCAATGACATAACATATGGTCTAAGGAAAGCATTTGTGACTTTAATGTTCTAACCCAAATACCTGTGTTACTAAGCACTGGAAAATTTCTAGGAAGAACCTTTGCTGCCCTGAATCAAGATGGCTTGGTCTTCGATAGCAGATTGTTTTGGGATATGTTTGTCCTTTGCTGGTTGTATGAAAAAGAACTTTCCGTAATTCCCAGTGATTAATTTAAAAGAAGAGGCTCATTAAAGTGGAAAGCAACGGGAATGGGGGTGCTGGGGGAGTGAATAGTCATTTGTTATGGTCCTTTATGGGAACAGTTTTCAGACTGTGTGGGGTTTTCTCCATAGCTCAGTAAAGGGAAGCATTGGGTCCCAGTGGGGTTACAGAAAAGATCACAGGGAAATCTGTGGAGGAAGAGGCCATGGGAAACAAAAAGAGGTGTGGAGTGAGGGTATGCAGCCTGCCATTCTGTGCCACGCAGCTGGCAGTCTGTTGTAGGAAGGATGGGGATTTCTTCTGGACTACATTTCTTGAAGTGCTGGGGAAGTACCCTCGGTCAGCAAGGGGGTTGGAAGAGCAGGAAAGTACAGGGTACAGACAGGTCTGGGATCTAGGTCTGAGGCTGGCAGAAGTCTTCCAGCCCAGGAGGGGAACCCCCTGTAATTGATTTTTAACTAAGCTTTAAACCAAAGGACCAGAAAGCACAACGGCAGCTTCCCAGCCTGCTTAGTGCAGCTGATTCAGATGGCGAATCAAGGCATGATACCAGCTAGGTAAGCGTTCCAGCACATCAGTAAGGTCCAGCAGGCTGCTGGGAGGAAGGTGCTACACAGCTGAGGTTCTTCTGAAAATCACTCATGTCCTGGGCACACATCTATAGACTTTCAGGAAAAGTGCTGCTGATTATCTGAGTTTCTATGGAGGTCCATGGAGTGAGACATGGTCCTTCAGGACTGGCCTCTAAACCATTTCCCATCCAGTTTTACATAGCGCTAACAGCTCAGATTACCTCCAGATGGGAAAACCATGTGGCTGTGTCATGCCTTCAGCCAGCTCCCCACTGTGGAAACAGCTGGCCCCTGCTCTGCTGGCTGGAAGGGACGACTGGCTTAACTGCATTGCCATATTGCCACTTGCACTTGAAATAGCCCCGACCTGTTAAGTAACTATAAGCAGGAGAGTACTTTTGTGTGAGGTGGAGCTGGGAAGCCCTGATAGTTGAACTATCTGGCATCTAAGGAGGTGTAAACTCTAGCAGATGAATTTCCTCTTGTTGAGAAGAAATGGTTAATGGCTCTCCTCCATGATGCCTAAAGAGGGTGAAATGTCACAGTCTTCCCCTCAATACAGGCCCTTGTAGAGTTTTTCTTCCCTTCCCAGTTACTTATTTTAGTTTCATTTTACCAAGTATCATTTCTTCAGCTCACTTCAGCATAGCTGGCTGTTACCCCCCCTAATTGTGACTAGTCTCAGATGCACTGAGAGTGATTTTGTTTTGTAGATGCTCACGTCCAAACTAAGCAAGCCTGTCTGCCCGCACCAGCATACTGACCACCTGCTAGACTTCCAGCAAAGAGCTGGAAGAAGGCTGTACTCCTGACATAGCAGGGTAACAGAGCCATAAGGGGGTGTTTGTGACACTCTGGGGATGCCCTTTGCAGGAAAGGTACCCCCATAATCGAAGTGATGGGAGTCCAACTCTCAGCTCTGGAAGACATGTTGGGGTCGTGCTGAGTGCAGGACTGCAGAAAGCTTTTATTCTCTGCACTGAGAGCAATACAGGGCAACCAGAAACAAAATGTAAGTGAGAGCAGCCACTCTTGCTTTGTGCTTTCCAGAACCAGAGGCAAAAATGCCTCCTTCGTTTATTAATGCACTGGGTATGCAAATGGCTCCCTCTGCTCTCTTTTCACATTTCAGCTATGTTTGCATACTGTATTACAATTATCTATAAATGTGTTTTATAGGGACAGATTCCAATCCTGAATATTTAAAGAGTCAGACTGGATTTCTGTATCTCGTTGTACAGAGACGAGATTCTCTTTGTTTCCATACAAAGGCATGGTAGGGTGGGAGGGGGGAGGCAAAGAGGAATGTGGGAAAGGTGTGGAAAGATGAGGAAAAAGCCACCTGGAAAGGGCAAAGGGAAATGGACAGCACTC
Source organism: Mesitornis unicolor (assembly GCF_000695765.1). Lineage (NCBI taxonomy): Eukaryota > Metazoa > Chordata > Aves > Mesitornithiformes > Mesitornithidae > Mesitornis > Mesitornis unicolor. Next base: position 30,875 of record NW_010208291.1, read on the forward strand.
CACACACAAGCCTACTTTGGCTCATGAATTTAACATGTGTGTAATGTTTCTTACGAGAAGTCATGTGAGCAATTTAAACTAGCCCCTAGGCAAGTCTAATCTGAACAAGCTGCTCTGAGACAAGCTACAAATTGCAGGGTTTAATAATAAGAGTAGGCCAGAGTCAGCAGAGTAGAGGATAGCACAGGAGGGGGAAAGGGCTAGTACAATGTCAGAACTTGAATTGAAGTCTCTGTGAGCACATCTTAACAATACATTACATTGAGATAGCGAAGACTGAAAAGGAGACATTGCATTAAAACTCTACAGAGTCGGGAGTGTAAATTGTATGATATACCCCAATATTTACTTCCTATCCATGAAGAGTGACACAGTTCTTTAGCTCATTTGCACTCCTGCTGTATCCGTGCCTTGCACTGTGTCCCTGCCATTAGGTGTCACCACTCCACAGCAGTAGATTTCTGAGGAAGTCTAGAAAGTCTGGTCTAATCCTGCAAATGCAGTCTTTCTTTCTTAAGGGTTCCCAGGCTGCTCCTACAAAAGGATTTTCCTGGGTAACAAGCTAAGCTACTGCAGTAGACAGACAGAGAGGTTCTGGATGAGACTGGGCAGGTCCCAGAAGCCTCTGCTGTTTCTGGAATGGTTTGGTTTCAAACTCTTGATACTGAGGTTCAACTTCTGGGTAAGTTCAGCCTCAACATCAAAAAGTCCTGGCCTTCAGGGTGCCTCACTTGCCTTGGTCCTTGGATCATCTTCCTCTTGGGGCTGGGACTGAGCCTTTGCTGCTGTCCCTGACAGATGATCAGACTGCACGTAGTGCAGTAGTAATAATAGTAGTTCACGTCATCTGTGCTTCTCTGACAGACCACTAGTCTACCTGTGGATTCACAGGTCCCAAAGTTGTAGTGGGGTTGACATGCCTAGTTTTGTTTCACAGCTTGAAATGTGTTCTCTCTTCTCCATTGCATGTACCATAGTCCTCTATAGCTTCCCCATGAGAAGAAACTGTACTACAGAGAGTTAAACTCTGTTTGTTAGTACAAAATACTCTTGGGACAAGCAAGTGTCATCTGCTTGGCAAAACAGATTTTGGAAATTATGGCAATGTTTGTTAACTCGTCACCATTACAGAGATGGCCAGCAATCCTCACTGCAATTTTCATGGAGTTAAATAACTCTTTATGTGGAAGTTTTCATCATGAACTGGAAACAATGGCCAAAATATCTAGATCAACCAGATTAGGTCTGCACAAGCTTGGCTTCCTAACAAAACCTCAAGCAACCCCAGTAATTTGTTGGCTCCTGGTGCCACTGCCTGACCCCACTCCCTGAAGATTGGGAGGGCTGAAGACAGCTGGCAAGGCATGGGGCCAGACTGCAACTAGCAATCTCTTTCCAGTCAATACCTTCAAAAAAAAAGAATTCTTTGAAAATTCAAGGTAAAATTTTCTTGTAACCATTACTTGCTTATCAACCTAAATAAGCAGCTGAAGGACAGAACCTGAGTCACAATGTGGAATTTTAAAAAACTGTACTCTTTGCAGATGGGCAAGCGCTCTGCCACGCTATCTCCTGCCAATGAGCTCACTTTGGCCTGAAACTCTGCAGACTCATTTCTCTGATGTGGCAACCTCTTCCGTACTGCTGGGAAAACAACACCGACATAATGAAGTGTGAGGCCCCCATAGTAATCGTCTTTTCTTCCTACCTTCCACACTTCACCCATCAGGGGAGGAAGCTAGAAAGATTTCTTTCCTTTCAATGTTCTCTGGCTTCTTAAATTAGTTGTAGCCAAACAGGCTGCAGAGCTTCCTTGATGCTGGATTCTGTGTATAGTCCATACGCTTTCCCCACAAAGCTTTGTAGTCAAAATCATAAGATAAACAAATGTAAAACTCCTCTCATTTAGCAAAAAAATTTGAATGAGCCACACAGGTGTCTGTGGCAGAGCCTGGACATGCACAGTATTCTCCAAAATCCCAGTCGGCATCTGTGGCAAGACCCATGCTGTACCATGTACTGATACCCCTGTATCCTTCCAGCTGGACACTACATTTTGAGTCTGAATGAGCACAGTGTAAGATGTGTGGCCTGCCAGGGACACACCAAATGTATCTAATTAAGAACATAACTGATTAAGAGCCTCCAGAAGCAGGCCAAACCAAGTGCCCACCTTACTCAGTATCTTCTCCCTGTTTCAGGAGAACAGCATAAGAAAGATGAAGTATTGAGTCATTTTCCCAGTGGTATAATCTCCTAGTTTATAGAAATCCACACTTTACAGATTTCAGGAGTTGGAAACTGCATCCACTCAAAAATGTTTTCAGGGCACTGTTAGATCTAGGTAAGCTTCATGACTATTTAACTCTTCTGAACCTGTTTATACTCTCTGTGTCCATGACATGCTGTGACAAGGATTTTCATGGTTTACAAGGCTATATTTAACTCATTTAACTGCATGAAAAAGTGCTTTCTTTTGCTTGCCTGTTTGCCAAAAATTTCATTGGGTGTCTCCTAGTTCTCCTTTTATGAGGGACAATAAATAACCATTCCCAGTTCATCTTCTCCAGACCACTTGTGATTTTATAGACATCTATATTAAAAAATGTTTAAAAATACATTCCCTGAGCTTTTATCAATGTCTTCACATAAATATACAACCTGTTTCATATTACTTGGGTTGAAGCCTGCCATGGCTGTTGTCCAGCTACATATTCTATCAACAAAAGAAAATACGTCCTGCCGAGTCTCTTGCATTGTTTTCTGCATTTCTCTGGCAATACTGCTTCCTCCTTTTTAGGTTTTGGTAGGAAGTATTTATTTAATAACAAGACTGGATGGATATTTCCCTCACTGGACCATCTCAGACACTTGGGGTGCCCCAGACCTTAACCAGAGGAAAATCAGTGAGGGAAGGATCCTGCTGGATATAGGCAGCGTAAGACAAGCAAAGCGCCGTGTCTCCCATGAGCTGGACTAACAGCTGGAAAATCTCACCTGCTGCTGGGCGCCAGTCCCAGAAGAGCAGTTCAACTTCCAGCACTTCTTTGTGTGCACAGGGATTAGCTCCGTGGTTTGAGGTTTTTCTGCCAGCTGGGAATAAGCATGGGGTGAAATTATACATTAAATGCACGCTGAAGTCAAAACTGGGTGTAGCTGCTTACTTCTAATAAATTTTGGGAGTGAGATTGTGCAGTGTGAAAGGTCATACACAGGATTTCCTTTTGATAAGACATACACTGCTGCCCCAGAGGAAACAGGGGCTGCCTCCTTGTTTGTTCATTTCTTTGAGGCGTTTGGTAGACTTTTAGTCTCCCTCTGGCAGTCCATACACTGGTGTAAAATTTATCCTGCTAAGAGGTGCTGGTGAGGTAATGAGGGGAAACAACCAAAAAAAAAATTTTAAACAACCAAAACGAACCACCACTGGAAAGAGAAATCTATTGACTTTCAGTAGTATTCATTTTTATATTCTGGGAGTGGAATGACATTGAGGAGACTTTGTGCTGTGCTTTGTAAAAAGTAGGTGGGGAGGATGTTGGGAAGGCTTTAACTAGTTATTCCTGGTTTTGGCACAAGGCCACCCGTGGTCCATCCGCACTGCTTCTGAGACCTACCTTGATGGAGATGGCCAGTGCTCAGTGAGGCTGTGGGGTCCTTGGAGGGTGGCTGGGGTATCCCATGCCAGCCCTGCACAGTGCTCCCCATAGCCCAGCCCTGGCTAATGGGGTACAGAAGGGTGAAAAGTGCCAGTCTGGGGGGCTGGAGCACGTGTCATATTCCTCACAAAAGTGCAAATCTTTCATTGCTGACTGTTTGCTCTCCTGGCTCACAGAGGGCATAGCTGAAGGAAGGTCTCACCACTGGTCCTGACACATCCCAAGTCCCATGGCCCTCCCAAAGCTACTGAGAGGATGCAGCCTGAAACCTGATCCCAGATGGTTGGACGGGCTGCCTGAGACTTCAGCCAGAGACCTGCAGAAGCCATGCACTTGCAAAATAAGTGTATTCAAGCATGTCTTCTGAAGAGGTCTCTCAAACTTGTTTCCCCTTAGTGAGACCTTTTGACCCAAAAGACACCAGCTGCTGCTAAAAAGAGCCATCTATGCTATTTCTTCAGTCCAGGCTGTGTGGTGTCTGCCCAGGCATCTTGGTGAGTGTCCAGGATCCCACTCTTCAGAGGAGTCACACCAGTTACAAGCAGTATTTTTTAACATGCCTGAGGGCCTGCTTGTACCTTTATACTATTCTTGTTCAGCCAGAGTTTTCAGCTCTGGTCTCTAGGGCTTTCTTGAACCTTCTTCTCTGCCGAAGAGACAGTTGTCCCAGACAACTCAGCAAAGACCTTCCTTCAGGTCGTGTGCTGAGTGCAATGAAAAGTCATCTCGGTCAACTCTTGGTCATCTGAACTCAACCAATCTCAGGCAATAAGGAAGCAGCCCCAGGGTTTTCCCTTGGACTGGGGATATGTCCACCTATTTCAGTAGGGAAGCCAAAGGGAGAGGGGGAAAGGTCTGCAGTTCATGGCTCAGAGTGGCTCTGCGCAAACCTGCATAGGATTCCTTTCCTCTGGGTGCATGGCCTTTCCCAAGAAGGTTCTGCTTCACAGTCTTCGAGCTATCACTGAACAGGCAGGGCAGGGCTACAGGAATCCTGGTGTAGCGACATCAGTTGACTGAGGTTATGCATGCCAGGCCAAAAGAAGATAAATTCCTCTGCTGAGATCACTGCAGCCATGGAAACGTGGATGGATTTGGTGCTCCATGGGTTTTTAGCAAAGAGAGTGCATTCTGACTAGCTGACTTAATCAGTTTGTGTGTCATGCTGCATGTTATGCAAGAAGTTGGGGGAGAGGCACGAAGGCACTTCAGCCTTATGAAAGAGCCATGCCAAAAAGAATTATGAGAGAAATATGGAAGTTACTGCCTGTGTTGTGAAAAGTTGACTATGGCTGTGGTAATCGCCTGTGGTTGCTCTCAGGCTTGGGACATGACCATGATAGACAAAGAGAGAAGTTTGCCAGTACACCGAGTTAGGGACTCTTCCCTTTATGGCAAGAGCACTGTGTAGACTCTGTGGGTATTCCTGCAAAGGAGCTGAGGTATCTGGGGCAGAGGAATAGCAAACAGAGAAACTAATGAGGAGCATTGCAGGGAGCAGCTCATCACTGCAGAATAAATGGTGAGACTTGTTAACCAGTAGCCTAAATGAGGTGAAGTGAAGGTACGCATGGGTTTGAGAAATAAAGAGGACATCAAACCATGAACAAGCGGTTTCTGTTCACACCTTCACAGCCCTTCACTGAGAAGTGATGAAGACTCACATTGCCATCCAGTGATTTTGGAGAAAAAAAATTTCACTTTGGCTCTTTTCATAATTCTTTTACTTCCTTTCTTTTTTTTTCCTCCTCTATAATAAAATATTGCTTGATTAAACCTCTGTCATTGCTTATTGTGAAAAAGCAGAGTCTGTTAAGTACTGGCATGGAATAACTCAATTTTCAAGTTGAAGCCAATGCTGCTGCCAGGTAAAACCTAGCAGAAGGGTCACAGAGGCGAATTCCAGTTTGAAAACATGAGATTCTTCTGTGCCAGACACAAAGCCTTTGAAATTTGGAGGGACTGGCAACACCACGTAAGCATGTGCAGCAATATAAACATTGCTCTAGTGCCAAGTTTTCAGATCACATTCTAAGTCTACATGTAAGAAGGGGCAGAAATGTAAAAATCAAATGGTCTGTGAAATTTTCCATTGGTTGGTGCTGCGTTAACAGCAGAACACTGCAGATTATGTCAATGTCGTAAACCAGGCAGAAGAAATAAACCCTCTGCAACCTCAAAAGTTATACAGAGAGATACTATCATACTAACTGAAAAGAGGAAAGCACATGACTAAGTTTTTCTTCCAAAATCGTAATAGAAGCTTTTGCTGTTTAGTAAATATTTCTTCTCTGCTCCCATTCTTGAGTAAAGACATCTGTAGTTGAGATGTATAAGACTTCTGCTTTTTCCCGAAGCCTTTGGTTAATATGGTATTTTCCTGTACAAGTATTTAATTTCTACTTGTGTTTTTGCTCTCGTTTGCGTTCCTGCTCTGAACTTGGACACGAGGGACAAATATCCAGATAGTTACATGCAAAAGCTCTGCACTGTCTCCCTGAAGAATCATTAAAAGGCTCAAAGAAACATATATCACTAGAAAGAAAAATCAAGTCTAGCTAAGGGAAATCGAACCTACTGCTCTGCAGAGTTAGACTACTGGCCCCACAATGAGCTCAAAAGCAGCCCAATTACTGCACGTTACACTGACCAGAAGCCACTGTCACGTGTGGAAATGGGAGGAGGTGGATGCTTTTCTGTGTATCTGTTGTGGAAACTCAGCACCAGATCTGGGCGCAATTCATTAGCACTCCTACCCCTAAAACAATACCCTGAGTTTATCCAGAGGTCAGTTTGTACTATCTCCGGAGAAAAGGTCACTTAAAGCTGAACTCTATGAAAACAAACATGAAACCTCATCTTGGAAACCTTTAGATATTAAACAACAGAGACAAAAATCTCTTTTGCAATCATGGAGTTTATTCTGCAAGAACATGAGCATCTGCATCCTATTCAAGCAAAGTGCTTATGAGCACCCTTGGTATGAAACAGATACACCATCCCTTTTGTTTAAATGCTAATTCTTGGACACTTAAAATTTAGTATGAGCTTGTTTGTTTCATACCTCATGGAACAGAAAGGACCAAATCATCCAGGCGCAGATGCTTTTAAAATTGATAATTGATAAGATTATGAAGCTAATATTAGTTATAGATACATAGAAAATATAGATTAGTTCTTCATAGACTTCAATTCTATCTGTATTGTAAAGTTTTGTGTGCACTAGGGTTCTCAGATGGAGAGGGACGCTGCAACCCATGGTTGGTAAATGTGAATAACATGACCAGAAAGACGAAGTGTTGTCATCCAGGAGATTTCAAAAGCCTTAACAAAGACAATATCTGAGGGGAAAAAAAAAAAAACCAACAACAAAATGCTGAGCAGGCTATGTGGTCTAATAGACTGCTAGCATCAAATTAACACAAGACTTAACTGTGCATCATCTGGATTTTTGTTTCTGGGGCAGGAATTGTCCTCACCTGAGCCTATCATCATGACTCCCTGAGGTTGCCAGACGTCTGCATACGATTAAATAACATCCTCTAGAAAAGAAAATACACTGCTTACCTTGAAGCGGTAAAAATGGACTGTGTCATAACTGTGTAGAAACACAAATACAGGCCATTCAAGTGGTGATTTTAAAGTTAGTTACTGAATAGTGTATCCCAAAATAGCAGGTTAACATTTTTAAATGTGTGTTGTGATTTTTGGGTGCTTTAGTTTGGAAATAATGAGTGACTGAGCATCAGGTCTCTATGGTGCTTTAAACACAGCACCTAAGAGCTAAGGCTAATCATTCTGGTGGTGTAAATTGTGTGCATGTGTACGTGGCAGATGCACCCATCCTGCTAAAGACCTGAGAAAGACCCAACAAAAGCAGCACCAAAGCTTCTCACCCTGGTGGTGTCAGGACTGCCCCCTCCACAGCTCTTTTCGGATCCAAGCAGTAGGGTCAAAGGCAGGGAAGTTGGGGTCCTCAGCCAATAGCAGACTGATATGACCATATTTTGACCACAGATCAGATTCGACCAGACTATAAATGGGGCCCCACCAGAAGGTACATTTCAGTTGGTCCTCCTCGGAACAGCAGGTCTGCGGTCAGAGGCTCTCCCCTTGAGTTGGGACGCTGCTTAAGGTAACTTCTCAGGAATGAGATCTCTCTCGTTATTAGGTGAGTGATTGTGCATTTTGGATCGTTGTACCTAAAGCCTAAGAAGTCTTAAGTCAGTTGTGTGTGGTAATATTCCCAACCAGCATACCAAACCTGTTATTTGTTAGGTGTCAGTGGAGCATTATTGTGGTGAATCCAGTTTTGGCTCCTTGATTAAAAGGCTGGTTTGAGTTCATTATTTGTGAGCAGCCACATTTGTGAGAAGACTGTGCAAAAGTATTTTAAAAATCAGAAGAAAGGAGGAACCGAAAAAAAATACTAAACAGTTTCCCTCCAAATGAAGAGAAAGCTGATGGGAGTTATATTTAGCAGACCATGTAATGTGTAGAAATACAGCTGTAAGAAATGTTTATTGGCTTCTGCAGGGAAGACTGGACTGAGAAACTGCCTTTCTCAGAAAAACAGAAATAGAAAAGACTGCTCAAAAATAAGTGCAGGATAAACTATTAATAAAGATACTGCTTTAAAATACTTTCCACCCTATCTGTCCCGGGAAACTGGATCCATTACTGGTCATTAATGTACAAAACCGAACGGTTCCTTGTAAATCATTATTCTCGAGTATTAAGTGCTCAATACATTAAGAGCTACTGCAGAAAAAGTGGACAGCTAATTTACTCTTATTATAAGCTAGCATGGAAAGATGCCAGGCTAGTCTGGAGGAGTCATAAAACCACAGCATGCATTGGGATCAAATGCCGATGGTGGCCTGGATATTTTCTAATTGGCGGGTAGGTCAGCGTCCCATCTGGCTTAGATTAGCACTGCTCCACTGACCTAAGCGGGGTTGCAGCAACATGCAGCACCTGAAGACCCAGACAAGTGTAAAGAGATTGGAAATCTTCAAAGGCCGGACTACACCACCAGCTCCTCGGTGGCACGCTGCGCTCACAGACCCGCATCCTGCTGCCTCACAACGCTTGGTGTGCCAGCGAGTCGCAGGAGTGGGCTGCTCCCCGGGGGCTGGCAGGGAGGCACTGACACCAAGAGGGGTGCAGCCCCACAGCACAAGATGAGCAGGACAGGGACAGTGGCAGTGACCAGGGACAGCCACTGCCCAGCTGTAATTTTCATGCAGCTCTTTGCCCAGGAGCTGATCCAAGGTTGGCACCATCGCAGAGCTGGTCAGGGGCACTGGCAGACAAACTCCTCAGTGCAGGTAGCAGACTGCAGAGCTCCTTGGGTTCCTCAGTGCCAACAGTCAGTGGATACTAATGACAACGGGCTAAAACTTCTTGAATTAAGATTAAATTATCCCAGAATGCTTTTTATTTTAATTTAGGTGATCAGCTGGTTCACTGTGTGTAGGGATCAGAAGCCTGTAGCAGCTACTGGTGCAAATTGTTTCAGCACCTTCTGAGGGGCAACCACATTCTTCTTTCTCTTCCATTACCAGCCAAAATGTTTAGCAAGAGCAGTCTCTGTAGAAGAATCAAGGTTGAGTAGAGGGCTTGAATCCTCCTAAATTGCCTGTTTATCACACTTATATTGGATGTCCCAACCAGCAAGAAAGCTTGTAAACACTTTGTCATTGTCTGTTCGTGCTATTAGCCCTTGTTGAGCACTCACAGTGACTTTTTTACTCTGCTCTACCTGATCTCCCTATTTATTGATTAGTTTCCTTCTAAGTGAGAACACAGCATAGTTTCAGTAGCTGGTTCTTTTTACATGTCCCCATTGGGACTGGCTAGAATAATTGCCAAGCACTTATTTTTAACTAGGCTTAAAATGTGAATTTACTGCTATAATTATTAAGTTTAGAAAGAGAGTCTTCTCTTCTTTTCCTTGCCCTTAATCAACAACATAAACTTCCAAGATTCTCAGTGCTCCTGTGTTTCCTCGTTACTAATGATACAAAGCTGTTTCCAATGTTTGCAAGCGATTTTTTGCCTTCCAAAACTCTCCTTGACAAAGGTTAATTAAAACATTTGGCAGAGTTAAGCATACATAAAGCACGCATATGGATACAACACACAGAGGACAGAATATGCAAGTGTTAGAGAGTACCCAGGGCTTGAGCATGCTTAAGCAAGATGCTTTAACAAGACGCTGTTAACATGTTTGAGGTGAACCTCCAGCCCAGAGCTCCCCTCAGTGCTGCTCTTGCCTCCCATGCTGTGTGACCAGCAAGGCTGCAAGCAATAATTTACTTTCCAGTCCGCTCTTGTCTTGCTGGTTTGGCCACAGGTTCCTCTCCCAGCCATAAGGCTGATACCATCTCTCCCTGAGCTTTTGATAAGGTGAGGATAATAAAACACACATGTGATGGCAAGCCAAGTGAGATGACTAGAAGCACTAAGAGATGAGGATGAAAGCTGTATGTGGATAATTTCATAGGCATTTGAAGAAGAAATCAGGGCAAGATTTCTATTAGCAATACAGCAGTGCTTGCTCCTGCAGATTTAATTAGTGTCATTCCTCATTCAAACTTTCCTTCTGCAAACACTGCAGGAAGCTTCCTGCTGGGACTCCCCTGCCTTGTGCCTCCTGGGGACTTCGCCCACAGGAAGCCAGCCTGGACCGCACCGGAATCCTCACCACAGTCCGAGGCGGTGCAGGCCATGGAGGCTGGGCTTGCCGGCACTGCCACTGGTGTTCCAGCGGTGCTGGCTCCACACTGCCAGGTGGGGTGCGACAGCACCATGGGGGTGTGTGGGAAGGATTTGATACTGCAGGAGAGGGGAAAGAGGTTGAGCTGACCTGAGGGAGAGTTAGGTGAGGACAAAGTACCCCATAGGGGCAGAAAGGCGGACCTTGTAAAACCCTGCTCAGTGCCCCAAGCTCCTTGTTCCTCTTCCTTTTACCTTTGCCCATGCACAAATGAGAATGACTTCCCGGGACTCCAGAAGCTGCAGGTCTATAGCAAAACTTTGCCTCTTGGGTAGTTTGTCTGTGCACCGTGAAAGCTTAATCTGAATACAAGAACCCTGACTAAGCAGTTACGGAGTTGCATGCAAGATTAATTTTTATGCCTGAAAAGCACTGTCAGCATATTTCTGTTTTGAATTAATTGCTTTTTTAATCCCTTATTGTTTTATGAAAGCTGAAATTGTCTGACTGGATGCTGATGCACATGAACTACTAAATGGATCTTGCATCTTATTTTAGATCTAACTTCTGTTTTGAAATGAAGTGTCTACTAAATAGAAGCAGTTTTCTTGTGTTTCTGATGACATATGTGTGTGGATTTTGAGAAAGTGAAGTGGGCGTGGGAGGAAATTCAGAAATTGCAAAAGGAAAACTTTGAGGGTTAGTTTTTCTTCTTTCTGTAATACACACAGCAACAGACATACTGAAACTCCCTTCCTCTCCTATCTGGATTTATGTGGGTTTGTCTGCATGTGGCTCTAGTCCAGCTGGTTTATACAAAGCTCCAGGGTGTCACTGTGGATGACACTCCATGTCACATCCCCTCTTGTGTGCTTCTCACATTCCCATCTCAGAGTCACATCCAGATGGGACACGTGGGGCTGTCAGATGCTCCCAGGAGGCCCATGGGCTTTGCTACCAGCTGGTCAACCCACAGAAAGCACCTCTTGGTCTTGCACCCCAGACTCCTCGAGCTTTGCATCCCTCCTGTGCTTGCACCTCGCTGCAGCTGCTGGTGCACTGCTCCTGCAGCTGTGTGCACACGTGCTGAAGACATGCTGTTTCAGGAACTAATTTCTAAGGGTGACAAAGGTTCTGCATTCGGTATTACATATCTGTGGCTTCCAGCAACGTTTAATCACACTTTGTTGCCAAACTTTGTTGCCAAACTTTGCTGTGAAATTGGATCTTAGCTCAAACTACACAGAGATAATTTTTCTTGTGTATGTCCTCACTTGAGTGCTTGCTGCTGTGTTTGTGTGGTTGATGCAAGGACGCTCATGGTAGAGAATAATTTGCTTTCAATGCCTGGGCCAGGCTGTCAAATTCATCTTATCGAAACTGACCAAGAGCACAAAGCCTGGGCCAGAGCATGGCACTCAAGGCCTCCTGTGCTGAATGCCAGGCAGATATAGTCTGCACCCTTCATGGCCAGGTACCTTGGCCTCTTGTCTTGCATCCTAATTTCTTACCCCTTTCATGTGTGATCTGCTGTGACTTTTTTGTGACTTGGAGAAAGAGAAATTTGGGCGATTGCATTTACTGCTCAGCAACTACTGACCTCTCACAGAAGGGAGGACATTGCTTTTAGTATCTTTGTGCTGAAATGGTAATAAATAAATAAATAAATAATTACAAACATACATACATACATACATGCATAGATACATAAATCCTTTGGGCAGAAGTATTAAAAAAAAAAGTGGGTTGTCTAAAAGTAAGCAACTATACTAAGTAAATGCAAGCAGGGATGCTGGATTCTCACAGTGGTTTTGCAATACAGTCTTAGCAGATGGCACTGGCCCACTGGCTGAAAGCACCAGCTTGGACTGGGATCTGACACAGCCTCAGGGCTTCTCAGTCTACAAAGTTCTTGCTTGGAGGAGTAAAACAAGGGGCCGCATTACCACAGCCCAGCAGACCCAGGAGATGGTCTTCAGCCTTCCACCTTCCCTCTTCTGCCACGTCCCTTTGAGCTGTCCCTCATCCCATTATTTCTACCTCACAGGTTTTGGTGAGGCTGGGGGTTTTTCTTCCCATCATGGTTTCAGAAAAGAGATGAATGTTTTTAGAAGGCTTCATTAACCCCTTTGTTTGAAGTATTTAAATACGAAAATACTTTCCCAATGCATTCTCTCAGTTAAACAGCTCCTCAGCTTGTAACACCCAGCAACCGTCCAGTCAGCCCTCAGGCCAGAGGGCCTGAAGCAGGTAGCCAGTCAG
>NW_010208291.1:43547-43897 GCF_000695765.1 Mesitornis unicolor
ACCCTGGTGGTGCTTTCCTTCTGTGCTTCCCGTTTTACAGTCACGGTACTCTTCCCACGGCTATCTGGTAGCAGCTTGGGCTTCGCAAAGAATTTCTTTTTGTCACTGGGGAGGAGGTAACAAGAAGAAAAAAAAGAAGGCAAAAATTCACGTACCTCCCCGTCGGGGAATCGAACCCCGGTCTCCCGCGTGACAGGCGGGGATACTTACCACTATACTAACGAGGACTTGTACAGTTGCTGTGCCACAAGCAGCCGTCAGATGGTTTCCAGAGGCTCCCAGGCCCGGCCACACGCCAGTCCTTCGCGGCCACCCGCGCTTCCCAGCGCGCCCCGCGCTGCCACCGCCTC
>NW_010208292.1:0-2709 GCF_000695765.1 Mesitornis unicolor
TGGGACGAAGGGGTCTTGGAGAGAGGCGACCTCTCCTCCTGAAAATAGTGCGGAAATATATCAAAAGAGGGGTTGTAGGACACCGCGGCTCCGTCTCCGGCGGTGCGTATGCGCAGTGGCGCGTTTTGCCTACGGTGCTGCCGGGTAATGTAGTTCCGTAGACGCTTGAGCGTTGACGCTGCTCTCTGCTCCCACCTGGCGGTCAAATATGGGTACTGCAGCTCTGGTGCCGCGCGCGCACGAGTTCGCTCCGGCGCTGCGCGTGCCGTTCCCCGGCTGCGGCGATGCGATGCTGTGGTGCTTGTGGAGCCCTTTGAGACCGGCGCGAGGGAAAAGGCCCTGCCCTTGGAGACCAGCGAGGGCAGGGACTTTGAGTGCACCATCATGAGACATGCGTGGGGCCTTCCGCAGGGAACAGGAGTGACAACAGGCCGCTTGGACAGGCTCCCCACACCCACCTTACAGAAACCATGGGATAATTTGGAAAGGGATTGTACCGACCGCCTGGATGTTGGGAAGATGCTGAATGAAACTGTCCCATCTGCTCCACAGCTCCACTATAGGGAACGTAATGGAGGAACTCAAAACCCTAGGTCAGGGAGTTCCTGTGACTCATCCCAAGTGGCCAAACTTATAGGAATTAACGTAAGTAACAGCCTTCGGATAGTGTTAATGGTAGATGATAGATATTCTCTCTCTTTTCTCATGGGCACAGCAGGATCAATATTGATGATTAAAGCTGGGAACAGCACTCTATGAATCCAGAAAGCCTCAGGAAAGGTTGTGTCAATCAGGTAGCATTGGGAAAGGCAAGAGTTTCCAATAGCCAGGATAAAACTGACCCTGGCAAGCAGAGGAACACGGTGACCCATAGTGGAAGCAGGACCCTATCATAAAGTAGGTTAGGATCTATGGAAAACCGAGACTGTTAGGACTCCATTGGGCACTTGGGGGCAAAACCATCGGACCCAGAACTCTGTAGTCTCCATTGATGAAATATCAACCAAGGGATTCACCACTTTTCCATTACAGACCACAGCTAAATTCCCCCAAAGTGCCTTGACTTTCATATCATACTGTGACAGTATGATATTATTATCGAATCAGTGCTTAAGACAGCATTAAAGTGTATTTTGTGGGGGGGATTGTTGGTATTAATAAATTCACTGGTTGTGTATGTATTGGTTCAGTTGATCTTATGTTGTAGCGAAAATGGAATGTGAGAGGATGGAACAAGGAAGAAGAGAACAAGAGTTTTTTGTTTAAAAAAGAAACAACCCAACAATAAAAAAAGATGGGACAAAGTCTAGTAATTACGATCCTGGGGAATGGCCTTGTCCCAGGAACAGAATAGCAATCACATTTCACATTGCGATGAATTGCCAGGGAGCTCACCCAATAAAAGCTGTCTTTGCTGCACATCAGCCTAATTCTTTTACCTGAAGCAGTGTCCCTTTGGGAGCTAAGGCACAGATTTGTTCATTTCAAACATCCCCATCTCCACTTTTCCAACTCCTCGCAGAGTCTGCAGTGTTCACGTCCACAGGCCTGGCTCTGACAGCCCTGGGGAAGCTCTGGTTACAGCTCTTGAAAAACTCTGACAGCACATCAACGTAGCAAAAGCTGTCTTGAGCTGTAAAGTAGCTCCACATCTTGGTTTTGAGCACCCCATCAGGACAGTCCACAACAGAGGATTTTGCCTCATTATTAGTAACAAAATGATGACCATTATTATGTTTAAGAGCTTCTTTAAAGACTGGTTTAAGAATTCTTTTTCCAGGTCAGGCTGTAATTTCTAAGACTTGTGCTTGCTCATTCTTTCCATCAAAGACTTATTTTAACCACAAAACCATCAGAATGGGAGAGTGACACTGTATTAGGAAAAGTTAGAAATAAGCAGTAGGATATATGGTCCATGGCTGGAAATGGCCCACTGCAAAAGAAACAGGGAACAAAGGGCCCACACAGGAACCACTCAGACAAAGGGAAAAGAACACTTAAAGCACACTGGGCGAATGGGGGGAGCTCTGTTGTTTGCTTTTAAGAAGCAATGGAGACATGTACAAGAGTTAGAAAGCAAGATAGCACAATTAGAAGTACAGTTGCAAGAGCTAAAGACTTCCAATATAATGCAGCAATATCTTAAATGAGACCAAACAGCAAGAGGAGCTGGTGAAAAAGTGTACAAGTTTAGCTACCCATTTTGCGGTACGGATGGCTAGATGAAAGAAAAGATACCCCCAAAGCCAAAAGGGGGTCCACATGTCTGTGTTATTGTCACAAAACCTGGCTGGGATCCCAAAACTTGGGATGGAAACATTTAGGAAAGTGCAAGCAAGAGTTCGGATGGAGAAGAGGGCACTGAGGGGGTTGTTAAAATAATACCCTCAGCCCCTCTGGCACCAATTGAAGAGTCAGGAAAATGAGCTGCTCCTATTGTAAAATGAAAAGTGGTGGCTGACCCTAATGGGGTCTTTGTCCGACAAAATCAGATGAAAGACTCTCCTGATCCAGTCTGTGCTGACTGACCGTGAGTGGGGACAAGAATGAGGGTTAACCCCCTCAGGCAGAAAAGCAGCCTCCAGGGAACATGAACAACATGGAGCATGTTAAACAGGACAGGAAAACAGGGTGAGGCATAGCAGTTTGCCCGACAGTTCGCGCAGGCAGGGCAACCAGGAAGGGCGCTGAGGCTTGGCCACAGCAGCC
>NW_010208293.1:0-754 GCF_000695765.1 Mesitornis unicolor
AGATCCAATCTCCCAAAACGTAAATGGCTGGCACCCAGTCATTTATTATTTCAGAGCAGGGATACAGAAGGACACAGATAACACAGGAGCAAAAACATCGGCTGCCCAGCCAAGCGCAGAAGTGTAAAGCCCCAGGCTTTGTGGGTCTACGGGTGTGCTTCCCAGGGGGTACTAGCAAGAGCCTTCAGTCCTAGAATCTTTCGTGTGGCAGAAGAGCTTGACCATTTCCATTTTAGAGACGGCTCCGACCAGCAGCCAAGAAACATGGGGGCGAATAGCAACTGAGTAGCGAAGCACAGAAGGGAAGAGCACAAGGCTTTTTTGGGCTATGGGAGCAGTTCCCAGGGAAGGTGAATCACAGCAACATCTTTCAGTCCTAGCCCCTTTCTTCTGGTTGTCGGAGCCCAGTGTTTCCCATTCTGATGTAAGACACAGTGCTTATACTGAAAAAGCCTGGGTACAAACGTTGGCTTCCCAGGGAAGCAAAGAAGCCCAGAACCCCAGGCTTTGTCGGGCTAAAAGAGTGCTTCCCAGGGAAGGTCAGGCCCCACAGCAGATTTCAGTCCTAACCCTTTTGATGTCAGTGCAGGTTCCAGCCATTTACGTTTTGGGAGATTGGATCTGGGCCGCAGTAATGAAAATGCGGAGGCAACGTTGGCTTCTTAGAGAATCACAGAAGCGCAGAGCACAATGCTTTGTGGGTCTATGGAAGCGCTTCTCAGAGAAGGTGAGGCCGCGCAACAGCTTTCAGTCC
>NW_010208294.1:0-2308 GCF_000695765.1 Mesitornis unicolor
GGGATGGGGCGGCTTCACAGCGCAGCCGGGGGATTATTCTCTGGAAATGTTTTTTTTTTTCCCCGGTTAAGCAATTTCCCAAGCGCTTCCTCTGGAATATTTTAACGCTCAAGTTCACAACATCTGCAGTGAACACGCGAGGGGAAAAGAGCAAGGAGCTGGCACTGGGTGACTGCAGCGGCGTCGGGACGCTGCCGAGTGACAGCGGTGCCGCCCTGTGCCACCACATCCTGGTCTTACAAGCAGAGTCCCCTGAGTTTCACTCCTTGGGTATCTCCATGCCCTAAAGGATGGCGATGCCTGGGCACAGACACCGGCATTTGGCAGCGCCGGGCACTGTGGCCCCTGGCTTGGGTGGCAGCTGGTGGTGTTGGAAAGGGTCATCTGAGCCTTGGCGGGAGGGATCTCCCCATCCCCTTGCCAAAACCGTGGCCATGCGGTGCTTGCCAGGCACTGAGCTGGGCTGAGCCGGGCCCAGACAGGGCTGTGCTCTTGGTGAGGGTAATTCGGATCTCGGGGTTTCTTCTTAGCCCCGCTTTTTCCCCCGGGTGGGCAGGGGAAGAGGAAGACGATAAGGAGGTGCCTGCAATGGCGGCAGCGTGTTCAAGGGGGTTTTCAGGGGGAAGTGAAACAGAAAACAAAGCAGTAGCACTGTCAGGACTTCCCCTACGCCTTAATTTAGCACAAAAAACCCCTCCTGGTGCATCTGCTAACAGACAAACTGATGCTCTGCTTCCTCCTCCTGCCATGCAGGGCCCCACTCTGCCAGAGCCGGGTGCAGGCTGGCTTTGGGGTGACTGTGGGGACGGTGGCATGGTCTGGGGGTGTCACGCTTGGTGGTGCCCACACACGGAGCTGCTCCCCCCTCCCAGCACTTGGTGCGGTTTCACCGAGGGGAAACCGCAGGAACGGCTCAGTGACATTGGGGTTTTGGGGGAGCTGGGGCCCAGCACCTGCCTCTCCCCAGGGACGCGAGGCTGGCCCTGCTGGGTTTGTCTATCACCCGGAGGGGAAAAGGGCAAGGAAAGGCAGCCTAGGGGTCTCCCCATGGCCAAACAGATGACAGCAGGGCCACCTCAGCCCCTTGTGCCCCTCAGCAGCACCCCCCATGTCTCCAGATGAAGGCTGGGCTCTGAACATCCTAGGATGGGCCTGCTGTGTTTTCTTGCCCTGCGGAGGCCATTGGGATTTTCCTTTTGCTCTGGTCCAAAATCCCCCACCTCTCCATTTTTAAAAGATGAGGGAGAAAACCAGCGCCAGTCCTCGTGTGGGGCAGGCACACAGGCATCTCTGAGCTGTCAGCAGTGCCCAAAGGACAGTGCTGGTTTGGGTGTGTGGGTGCTAGAGCCAATGGGGAGAGGATGGGGAGCAGGATACCCTGTGGTATCCCCAGCCCCTCCCAGGACATGGGTACACGGTTTTACACAAAGCAGCCGTATTTGCTATGAGCCAACACAGGAGCCCCTGAGCAAAGGCCCCAGCGAGGTGTGGGCTCTGCAGCCACCTCCGCTGCCCACCCTGGCTGCTTGACCTCCGCACCTCCAGACCCTCCCAAACCTCACCCCTGCTAGCTCAGCCCCTGGAGCCCAGCTCACCGGTCAATGCCAGGGCTCAGCACAGAGCCCCGGGGCTCATCCCGTCCGGCTGGGGGTCACACTGACATGCACAGCTCCATGAGCAGCATCCCCGGGTGTGGTGCTGGTGAGACTCCACTGCTCCCCAGAGCACCCCAGTGCACATGCGGTCGAGGAACCCATTAACTCAGTTAAAGAAGCTCAGTTTCCTGTGAGCCATTTTACGTCCTGTGCTGCACAACTTCCCTCTCTCAGCAGCAGCTGGGCCAGTTTTCATGCATGGGGGGGGAGCCTACCCCACTCCCCATGGCCAGGCCCCTCATAAGGGTCCTGGGTCTCTTTTGTAAGGAGCTTTCAGCTGCTACTCAGAGAGGAAAGAGGCTGCAGCTGCAGCTGCCTTCACTCGGGCTCGCCAATGGGCACCACCTGGGTGGGACAGGGCCAAGGGAGCCCGGGGGGTGTCCAAGGCCCCACGATCTTGTGTCCCTGCTGCAGTCTGATCCTGTCCTGGTCACAGTGCAGCCCCCGAGCACTGGGAACTCGCGACTGTGCTGGGCAGGGGGGAGGTGATGGAGGCTGATGATGAGTGCTGAATCGGGGGCTGATGGGGGCTCATAGGGGCTGATGGGGGCTGAACAGGGGCTGATGGAAGCTGATGGGGGCTGATAATGGGGGCTGATGGGGGCTGATCCGAGCTTTAGGAGCTGACACAAGGCTCCACTCCCCACCGATGC
>NW_010208295.1:0-10360 GCF_000695765.1 Mesitornis unicolor
TGCAGCTCCTAGGCACGCTAAGGAACAGCAACACGGCTGGCACTGTGCAAGGAAACAGCTCTTCCCCTCCCTCTGCCCTCCAGGTATCTCTGCTTCGACAAGGTGACCCAAACTGCAGTTCTCCTCTTGGGCTTCCAGCAGGCAGCTGTGATGAGGGCAGTTTCCCTAGGGTATGAAGAGATTTGGATCCCTTTGCTTTCCCTCCTGCCTCCTCTGCCTGCCTACGGCTGCCATCCCTGCCTGTGCCGCCACGGCCCGGCAGCGGGTGCTGGCAGGCGGAGGGGGCAAAACCAGTTTGCCACAGGGCTGGAAACAGGTTCTGTTGGCCCCACAATTAACCAGCGAGTTTCTGGCTTTTGTAGAAGCAGCCAGGATCACACCTTTCATTCATCCCACAGGTCAGGAACAGGAAAATTCTGTACTTGTACTGCCCAGGGCATACAAAAAGAAAAACCAGCCCAGAAGTGTCTAACGCCCACCACACCAAACGTGACAGGGCCAGGAGAGACAGCACTTTCAACAGGGCTCTTGATGTCTGTATAAGTGAAGTATTTTGCTACATCTGCAGCACAGAATTAAACAAAAATGGGCTTTAAACCCACGAAAATGTTCAGTCTCTTTAGACTTAAAATTGAAAAAAATGATCCAAAAATTCTGACTGAGAGTTTGCTGTTGTGGAGTCTTTGGGGAGCTTTGGTTCCCATTCCTGCAGGTGACCCAGAGGTCACAGTGCATCCCATCCTCTGCTTCCTGCCCCACGCAATGGGTCTCTAACGCTGCATCACCAGGCAGAGCTTGGGAGACACAACTTGTCTGTGAGCCTGAGCTACACGTACGAACGGGACACACAACACAAACAACAACTTTTTGCAGCTCCACAAGGAGTTTCACCAATTTTTTTGGCCAAAACACGCCAGGTCATTGGTGAAGCTCTGTGCTGAAAGTTGAACCTTTCCCTCATGTAAAGCCCAATCCTTCAAAACCAATAAAGATCCAGACAATGTTGGTTATTGCACTGAAACCCAAAGCTTGCTCAGAGGTTCCTCCTCTGTAACTTTGCATTTGTTCAGTTGCCAGCAGCGTGAAGCAGAAGCCTACCTGCACATGCGATTATTTCTGCTTCCTCCAGATGCAGGCACAGATTCCGATCCCTTTAAAGTGATGCCAAGGACAGCAATCTCTGATAGCACCGAGTCAGGACTGATAACAGGCAAGTTTAAGCACTACTCCCGTGATAATTACAGAGTTGTCAAAAACATATCAGCTGGCAGCATGTGGAAAATACCAAGTTTGGGATACTCTGGGAAAGCAAAGACAACCTTCTGCCACAGCCCACCACGCAGCTGAGCTCTGTCGTAGCCAGCACTGAACAAGCACTTTTCAGAGAGCATCTATCCCCAAGCCTCCTCTCTCCGTAAGTGACCGACACGACCTGCGTCGTGTCTGTGAACTGGGAGGTTTTTCCCACTATCCACCGTAGCCTCAACAGAAAGCCCTTCACTGCATGCACCAAAGTCCATCCAGAAGTGGGGATGAAGATGTCTGCTACAGTTTCACAACTATTCCCATCTCAGGTCCTGATCCAGCAAGGCACCAGCACTTGTGAGAATCAAAGGGAACCCTGCAAAGCTCTTTGACTGGATAAGATCCCTACATCAAGTGGCAAGACCCCTTTCTTTCCTCCCAGAGTCCTGCTTCTCACATGGGTATGATTAAACTACACTCTGAAGTTGAATACCCAGCACTGAAAACACTCAGGAGGTTTAACAGTTGCCACAAAGCACTGCTGGGCATTTTATCAATGATCTCTGTCTTTAAAAAGCACATCCTCATGCCTTTTGAATTGCTCTTTTTCCTGCAAAACATCTCATGTTTGAAATTCAGTGATTTTGCCGGTGTGTACAGACAGATCTAAGATGTCAAATGCATGAGATCCTCACTCTGCCCTGGTACCACTCCAAGGCCCACACTCACCATCCAAACGGATTTGCACAGGAAGACTCGAGCTGACGGTCAGAAATCCCTAATGGCTGCAGAATTAGACTGGGAGAGTTACAGAAAAGGAGCAAACCCTCACCGTGAGGTTGTAGCTCCATAGAGATACCATAAATAATCACTAATGATTTGTCACCATGGAGTTTCTTGATGTCACATATATATTTATTGTAGCATCAGGCCAAAACATGGTTGCCTGAACTCTCCTGTTTATACACCAAGAGAAAGAAACACTGCTACCCTTCTTCCTGTGTTACTGCAATTACTTTTGTCCTACAGCACAGGATGTAGAAGAGTCAATAACAAACGGTCACCCAATAAACCTGCTGAAAATCATCAGTGAAGCATGCAGAGGGAACGTAACATCTGTCCTGATTTACTCACACACCTTGTCATTAAGAAACATAAATATTTGTAGTGTTCACTTACAAACAAGTGCGTGAAAGTAAACGAATGTACTTGATATTCTTATCCAAATGGTCCAGCCAAACCAGAGTATTTTTAAACCATAACAGGAATTAAAATATAAATTTTCTTCCGTGCTCTTCACTGAATGTACAATTATGGTATATGTGAAAAAGCAATAAGAAAGTGCAAAATTGTAATAGCAAGGCTACAATAGCCAGAGTTGGATATTCTGAACCTCTTAATCTCCAAGCAAAATAACCCTGAGAAAACGGGAGAGGGAAATCCATACTCACCTGAACGTGATCTGCCCAATTCTCCTGAGTCATGGTTTTCTGAAAAGACAAAATTACTTCTGAGCCGCCTTAGAAAAGGAAGAATGCTACATGCAGCAAGCTGAAATTTAACACACCATCTTACACACTGGCATCAACTGTGATTGAGGAATGCGTTCTGGAGCACACGGGAAACCTCTGCTTCTCGTATGTCACCAGCTGGGACATGGCAGAAAAACACAGCTTGGATGAAGTAATTCAGACAACTGTTACAGCACATAAGCCAAAGAAATTCCTATGCAGTCAAAGCACACAGGCAATAGCAGGCTCTTACCCAGCAGAAGCTCGAACTCTCATCATTACCCAAAGCTTGGGCTTATCTGTAGAAAATTAACCACCTCAACAACACTCAGCTTGTGAATGCCTCAAAGCCCTCGTGGTGATGACAGAGACATCGCTGAGCAAAGCTGAACCAGGCCATGGTCTGGTGAAGGTGAGGATCATTGGTGTTGTCTTTACCTCAGGTTTGCAGTATGTCCAGGACTGTCACCTCAACAGCCAGCCCAGCAGAGAGCCAGCCCCAAGGACTTCAGTAAAGGAAGGGATCTCAGGAACCACCTGCAAGGCTGAGCCTTTGCAGAAATACAAACTTTTCCTAACAGCCAAGTCAAGAAAACTCTGCTGGAATTATGAGGTCTGGAAAAACTAAGTTCATATCCCCATTCCTGTGTAGTTCAGAGCCAATTTTGGGGAGAAACTCAGGATGGGACCTGCTCTCCACTCTGCCAAGGCTGCAGGAGACTGGTGAGCCATCGAGGCTGAGCCTCAGCTCCATTTCTGGCAGAGGCAACCATGGTCACTAGTGCCACTTCTGTGGAAAGGTACAAGAGCAAATAGGGAGTAAGAGGCTCAAAGAAAACATATTCAAGTTATACAAACATGTAATTTAAATACTAGTGAGATAAAGGAGCCATTTAACCAGACCTCATACACAGCTGAGAATGGTAAACAGAGAACACCAAAGAGCTCTCAGCAGAAGGGACTGTGTCCAGAAACAGCTGCCAAATGTACCTTAATGGAAGTAACTGGCCAGCTCGGACACTTTAAACCAAGCAGATACTCCAAAACAAAGGAAATGAAAGGCCAGAGAGAGCACGACATCAGATCAAGAACCCATTCCACTCTGCTAAATAAATACACCTGGATAAATGCTTTCTACTCCCTCACTGTGGATGACCAAGCTCTCCAGAATGAATCCAACACTGAAGCTTTGGGATGCAGGACACTGAAATGCTCGATCCTCCCCAGACCTCCTGTCAGTGGATCTGGCAGGCAGCAAAGATAGATCAGAGCTTTCACTGATGGATCAGGTGGTCTTGGAAGCAGAACTGGCTGTGCCAGAGCAGTGTCATTGAATCACCACTACACAACCCCAACTTCAAAGTACCAGGGCTGGGGGTATCAGAAAAAACACATGCATCTGCCTTTTCCTGTCAGAACACCAAATGAATCCTCTTCTAAACAAAAGAACAGATCCTTCTGGAGGAGGTGCCTCATTTCCTGAAATCTGGCTCTCTGAAGGCTGGATCAACAGTACCACAGGAACATCTGAACAACCCGCTGGGCTCTGTTAAAGCTCTGCTGAAAAGGCCTCATGTATCTACAACGAGAAAGTCTTCTGTGAAGTGCAGATGAAGCACCACTCCATGTTTGGCAAATACAGCTTGATAATTCAAATTTCAAGAAATGGAAACATTTTGCTACCATATCCAGTCTCTTGTGGGCCTTGTCCTCCACAGTCCAATGGATACGCCTGGATACAACACGGTCAAGCTGCTTTTCCAGAAGAGAGAGAACAAAAACTTCCTCTCAGCTGATACAATCTGTCTCCAGACACAGGATATTGAGGAGTGCCAGAACATCAAGAGAAGCATCAGAACTGTCCTGTTAATGAGAAATGTGCTCCCCAATGCAGTGAGCTCGAGAGCATCCGAAGGGCAGTGACTTGGCTCAAGTACACTCATGAGGAGGGAGGGGAAACCACTGTCAAGTAATTCTGCAGTGTCCTGGTTTGAGCTCAGCAGAACTCATTTTCTATTGAGTGATTTCACTTTCCAGCTCAGTCTCCTCTCAGTGGCTGAACTTGCTGAAACCAGCAGCATGGTTTTCCAGACAGTGCTGCTACAAGTGATCAGCACAAGGCCACTGTCTCACCATGGGGGCCGTGTCTGCACCTACAGGAGGAGCAGACCCAAACTTGCCCAACCAGGGATTGCATCCCACACACGCCACACTCAGTGGAAAGCCCAGGGATCACCAGGGTCTGACCCTTCCAGCTTGGACCCTTCCTTCCCTCTCCACCCCTGCAATGGCCCAAGGCCCAGCAGACCCTGCTGCTTCGCCTGCCTCTGATCCTGAGCCCTGTGTTCCTGCATCAGCTCCCACTGCTGCTGGGTCCGCACTGGGACTTTTCCAGTGCTCCCAGAGCCTCTGGTGCCGTCATCGTCATTGGGGGAGGATTTTATATTGGTTTTGTAGATCTATTTGTACATATCTGTATATATTTCATTATTTCCTATTTACATTATTATCCTGTAGTATCAGTATTACTGTTTTATTAAACCTGTCAGTTTTGTTTTCCAACCCATACAGTCTCTCCCTTATTCTCTTTTCTCTTCCCTTCTGGGGAGGGCAGAGGGGTTCACAGAGAGCATCCATCCAGGATTTAGTGGCCAGCCCATGACATGCAGTCAACCTCCGAGCTGCCTCCTAGAAACCTGCTCCTTAGAAAGAATTAATAGCATCTTCCCCTTTCTACAAGCCCTCAGTGTCAGGACAAGCACCAGCACAGTTGGAAAGAGAACCTGGAGGCTGGGCAAAAGTAAAGTGATTTCAAAGGGTGATTCAGGAGCTGAAAGTGCTTCCACTCCAGTCATTTGAATGGACACACAAACTATTCACCCACATTAAAAACAGGTCCAATGGCAGAACCAGTGCATTTCTACACAATAACAATTACAACAAAAACTTCCTTATATACTATCAGTACATTTCAATCATATCAATTACGTTCTTCAAAATGCAACACAAACAAAAAGCCATGCCACACAAAACAGAAACGTACCTCCACAAATCTCTTGTAGAAGAGGTAATGCAGAGTTCTCAAGTGCCGCTGATTTATGACATTAGGGCAGAGAGCTAAAAGAAGGAAAACAGCATTTAAGGATACAGCACAGATGAACTTCCTTGAAGCTTTACTGTCTAGACATTACATTTTTCCTTCCCCGATTTGAAGCTCGGTATGTGGAAGGCAGGATGCCATCACACTTGGAACAATGACAGCCAGACACACACATTGTCAGCTTATCTCAACTATAAACTGTTATTTACACTTTCGGCCATGATTAGCAATGCTAATCCCCTGCTCTGATACCTCTGGTTCTACCACCCCTGAGCGATAAGATCCACTCGCTGGTTCAATGTGCTCCACAGCCAATGACTTCACACCTTTAATTAGGCAACATCCTCATACAGGCACCACCCCAGCCTCTACAGGCTGGGTTCTTCTTGATTTAATAGGATCCTGCGCTGTTCATTCATTGAAACAGTTTTGTAACATGTTACTCAGGGTGTAAACTTGTGGCTAAAGTTTATCCACTATAATGCATACCCAGGGCAGAGGCTCAAAGATACAAAGAGGGAGGTGAACACTGTTTTGCTGAGCTACCAAGCAACAGTTGTTGTTATTTTTACTGCTGTCATCTTCATTAGATATGCTTCATTACAACTGCGAAAAGCCAAGATCTTCACATAGCACCTTGTTTTGAAATCCAGAGATAAATGCAGAAGATAAAATACATTAACTGGGATTTGCATACGTATCTGTCAGCTCTTGCCAGATGCTGGTGCGTATCTACAGGGGAAGGTTTAACCAAAGCCTTCACTGGGGTTTCAGTGGGTAAAACCACCTCCCTGGCAGTCAGAAGGAGCAGGGCCAGCAATCAGAAATGGAAACAGAAAACAGTCAAGTGGAACTGTAGTGCAAACCAGAAGAAATCAGTGCTACCGACTGCAGGGGCTGTGGAGCTCAGCGCTCCCCGTGTCCCACACGTGGTGTGCCCCAGGATTCAAACCTGAGAATGAAGAAAGATCTCTGAATACCAGACCCTGAGGCCAGGGGGATGTGAACTGATCTGTCACTGGTTACTGCAGCTCCTCACAGGCTCTTGAAGCATTACTGCATTACCTGAACCTTTCCATCTCAAACAAAGGCTTAAAGCTGTTATATTTAAGTCAATCTTCCCCAGCGTGACAACATATCCTTGTCCTCAAAGGATCTGAGGAAATTATTGCCATTACCCTGCAGGATATTTTCCCAATAAACACGGTGATAGGTGACAGGATAGGTCATCAGCTCACGGAAAGCAACGCTCTTTAAAGGAGGTAATATCAAAATAAAAATTAAACATATCACCAATTAAAGATTTCAAAGCACTTCAGAAAAAAACACAGCAAGGCTGCTTTAGATCACCAAAAAAAATAATCCACTGAATGTTTTTTTCTGTGAGCTTCTAGAGGAAATATCCAAAGCACAGGACTTGGCAGAACGGAGGGATTTTAAGTGCCCAGCTATCTGTGTGGGAAGTAGGACAGGGGAACCAGATGGGCTGGAACATTTCTGAAGGCACCAGTGACATTTTCTATTCTGAAGGAGCAGAGGAACTGAGTTTGAATCCAGTTTTCTGTATTTTATTAAAAAAAGTCAAAAATGTGAGGATGAAAGGTAACTTGGTAAGAGACGGTGAAATGAAGAGTTCAAAGCTCTAAGGAAAGGAAGAACAACAAAATAAAAACAACAAAGCGGACTTCAATACACTCAGAGAACTGGCAGGTGAGATTTCACATGAAAACAGTTTATAAGGGGAAAAGGAGTTAAGAAGAGCTGGCAATGGAAGAATTGGAAAGAAAGTAAGAGACTAACGGCTAAATCAGAAGCTTTCCTTGATCTCCAGCACAAGAAGGAAGTTAAAAGAGCGTGGAAACTGGATCACACACATACAACAGAACAGCACAAACACACAAAATAAGAAAGCCCAAAGTGAGATACACCCACCAAGGGCCATAAAGGCAAGAGAAATTCCAGACCAACCCGGACCTGACCAAAATCTAATGGCAAGGCTAGAGAAGAACTGGTGTAGGTTGCATAGGAGATGGTAAACTTTCCACCTGGGAGGTCTGTAAGAGTAGGTTCCACACTCCATGCACACCAGACGTAACCGAAGGAGCTCCTGTGCTTTGAAGGGTGATGCAGGTGGGACTGCAGGGTCTGCCAGACCTTTTCCCTGCACTTCCATGACCGTCCACCCCTTACAT
The DNA here is from genome assembly GCF_000695765.1 of Mesitornis unicolor. Lineage (NCBI taxonomy): Eukaryota > Metazoa > Chordata > Aves > Mesitornithiformes > Mesitornithidae > Mesitornis > Mesitornis unicolor. Next base: position 8,049 of record NW_010208295.1, read on the forward strand.
TTGCAGAAATCAAAGCGCTTCAGGGCACAGCAACTTACGCAAGGTCACACACACCCAGTTCAGAGCAAACAGGAGTCTGAACTTGGGTGTCCTGAGCCAAAACTGATGTTCTGCTGGTTGGAACAGAAGACATTGCAAGCTCTTCAGAACAGGGACCACCCTTCTACTCACTGCTTGTATAACGGGCTTTTCAGATCACGACTGGGTTGTGGAACACTAGTGGAGTACAAATGTTGTAATACTACGAATGCACCTCTTTGGGCATGTGTTAACTCAACCTGGCAGTTGCACCACAGCAGGGCTTTATCTGAACTGCATTTCGCATCTGGGACTGACTCAGAAGCAAAGAATCCATTCTGCTCTCGGCCATTAGCGGAGAAGTAATGGCTATTGGCAACAGAGAGGAAGTAAAACTGAAACCTATTTGTCACGCAGGGTATGAAACCCACAACACACACTCATTTCACCCTAACATTGGTAAGATGTGGCTACTGAGGACATGGTGCAATGTATTTTTCGGTGTGGTGCATGGCTACCACTCCTGGGTGACACGCGATGCCTCCTGACGTGGGATGGGGACTCAGTCTTCCCTTTACACTGTACTGAGAGCTTGACTTCCATTCACAATGAGACTCCTTCACCCTGCCTTGGCAGAACAGAAGGTCCCAGACAAAGTGTACTTTGTTTGAGGACAAAATAAAGGAGCCTTTTTTTAATAAAATCAGGGTACCTGAAACGCTAGAGGCTTTTACCTTGGTATTGCTAAGGATTGCTGGGGAATTTGAAGAGAAGTGAGCCGTGCATTAGTCTCCCAGTGTGCTATGAGAATTCGCTGAGTGCGAATTAGTGGAGGGTAGGGCTGGACTCAAGAAAATCTCTTTTTGTCTCAAAGATGCATTACTGTCTCTCATAAAATGCTCCGTGCCACTACAGATGAGGGTCAGCAGTCCTCAGAAAGGAAGGTGAAACAGCAGACTAGCCCCAAATCCTTGAGCTACCCACTGGCTTTGCTTCCTGGAGCACCAGCTGACTGGAGGAAGAACAGGAGCAGAGCTCAAGGGTTTTGATCTGTGTCTAAAGGAAAAAACACTCCAGTTTGGTCTTTAGACATGTGTCTGGATATAATGAATTCATGCTCAGAACTGCAAGGGTGGTGCCAGCTTTTCCAACAAGAAGCTTGGAGTTGCTGGCCAGCTTGTTTCAGTCTAGAGCAGATCATATCCTAATGTCTGTACTTCAGTAGACAAAACGTAGCTTAGAAGGTAAGGGCCCAGAGAGGACCCTGGTACGTTCAGCCCCCTTCTCATTCAGCAGCTTGGCTCTGCAGTCACTGCAACCTCAGAAATGGATGGCTCCTGTCTTCTTAAATCTAAGCCTAGAGGTTATTCTCAGTCACAGTGCTAAGTAGAGATGTGCTGGTATTTTACACGAGAGCTAAAAAACTCTGAAGGAAAACCACCATGGAATTAGGGGGAGAACAACCCTTGCAAAGCAAATGTAAAGGAAAGGAATCACAGAATGGTAGAGGTTGGAAGGGACCCCTGGAAATTATCTCATCCAACCCCTGCCAGAGCAGGATCACCAGAGCAGTCACACAGGAACACGGCCAGGGCTTTGGGTGTCTCCACACAAGGAGACTCCACAACCTCTCTGGGCAGCCTGGGCCATGCTCTGCCACCCTCAAAGTAAAGAAGATTTTCCTCATGTTGGACTTGAACTTCCTGTGCTCCAGTTTGTGCCCATTGCCCCTTGTCCTGTCACTGGGCACCACTGAAGAGTCTGGTCCCATCCTCCTGACCCCCATCCTTTAGATATTTATAAGCATTGATAAGACCGCCCCTCAGTCTCCTCTTCTCCAGGCTAAACATCCCCAGCTCTCCCAGCCTTTCCTCCTATGGGAGATGCTCCAGTCCCTCATCATCTCCATAGCCGGACTCTCTCCAGTCGTTCCTTGTCTTTCTTGGACTGGAGAGCCCAGAACTGGACACAATATTCCAGATGTGACCTCACCAGGGCAGTGACCACCCTTCATAACACCCCCCAGCGCACCACTGGCCTTCTTGGCCACAAGGGCACATTGCCGGCTCACCACCTTCTGCTCTAATAAGGAAAAGGTAAAAACGTGCAATTTCCTCCTTCCAAATGCATTCCTGTAGCCATTCCTGTCCCTCTAACAGCATCTTTCCACAGCGCCCGACGCAGACCACCCTGAGGCCCTGTGGGAGCTCTCCCCGGTGACCGCCCCGCGATGTGCTCGTAGCTCTGGCAGGGCTGGCTCGGGCTGAGGGGAGTTGTGGCTCAGCCGGGCAGCC
>NW_010208296.1:0-10577 GCF_000695765.1 Mesitornis unicolor
ACTGGCCCCAAAACCGAGCCCTGGGGATCACTTCTTGTGTGTCACTGATGTCTTCACACAGGCCGTTGCCTCTGAGGGTGTCATCGAGCTCCCATGTATGCACATGTGGGGCCACATCAGGTCAGCATCTCATAACTGCGGAGATAAAAAGCGCGTTTTAAAGAAATTGGAGGTGGTGGTCCGGAAAAGAGCATTGTGAGTAGATGCACTAAAGCAAAAGAGGGAGGAAGGCGAGCAACAGCAGGGTTTCTGGAGAACTGCAAATCACATCATGGAGTCAGAAGGAAGGAAAAAATGGGGTCAGACAGAAAGTAAATGAATATGCCAGGCTGTGAAATGGAATTTGTGAAAATTCAATTAGATCTGTTGAAGAGGAGATCAGGTACTCTGTTGAGAAGATAGCAATATAATTGAGGGGTAAGGGGAAGGGTAAAGCAGCTCACAGAATTGTAGAGAGAAAACGGTTTTAGAAAGGAGAACTGCAAAAGAAAGAAGGTAGAAGACACTGAATTGTAGAAGAAGTTGAGAGGACAGCTGGGCAAACCAGGAAAGAGGAAGAAGGTTGGGTTGGTAGCAATGAGGGCTGAGCAAACAGTGGGACCTCTAAGAAATAGCTGATACGAGTCCTGCAGATATGAGCCAAGACACACTAAAAATTATCATGGTCATTTTAGGTGTGTTTCAAATTGCTGTTTAGCGACTTGGCTGAAACTGCTGTGGCAGATGATGCCAGGGATTGGCAGGAGGGGGAAATAAAAGTAAAAACAAAAGTGTCTTTGTTACCTCTCATCAGAAGAACCATAAAGATTTTCCATGCAGGCTTCCTTATTGGCAGCTGAGCTGTGTGGTATCTCTCTGGTTTTTGTTTTGTGCATGGGAAACGTCAGACTTTATTGTTTTAAAAAGCTTTGAAGCTTTTGTATTCAGCAAGCTATTAGCCCAGATCACAAATGTTTGAAGTGAGGACCTTTTTACAAGCAATATTGCTTAAGATTGAAACCATGACTGGCTGCTATGTATAGCTAGCACTATCTATCTAGTCACAACCTGATCAAGCTTTATTGAAGATAAAGCAATTAGTTAGCTGCCCAATGCTTTTTCCCTCTTATTTTTAAGGTTCCATAAGTGTTGCTTCCAATGGCAGGATTTTGGGACAATTTCTTATGATTAGTATGCATTGATAAAATGAACTGACTTCCTAAGCTCATTTTTAAGATAAAGACAACAAAAAATTGAGCTTTCTGGGCTGTGAAGTAAGCTCCTCGGTGAAGACTGTTGAGGCTATTGTGTTGTGGTACAAAGGATATGGTATTAAATCTCTTCTGTTAAAATAATACAGCTAGTGGCTTGCAAGCAGTTAGCCTGAGGGGATGCTTGTGTGTCCTGGAAAGATATGGGGAGTCCCATCTTAATACTGCAGGAGCCCCAAAGACCTGAAATGTGAGTCACTGGATCCCTGCTGTGGGTAATTCCTGATGTGGTGTAAGGCCTCAAACTGGAAAGCAGCATCCAAGTTGAGTGTGTTCTGCAGGAAAAACCTTGAACTGTTAATGGTACTTTGAGGGGTCTTTTCACTTTTATTGCTGTCTGTATTTTTCCCTGAAAATTTTAAAATTAGTGCTTAACAGAACATTAAATCCTCGAATGGTGTTATCCTTTAATTCTGCGTATTCATGTCATGACCGCGGTTTCTGTCTTTGATGACTCTTGAGCTTGCAGGACCACATAAAACTGTACAGCCTGCTGAGTCTGAGTATGAACCTATCGTGTTGCCTTCTGGTTTTGTGCCTGATTTTTGTTGTCTGGAGAGTTACGAGCTCGCTCCGCTACAGAGCTAGAGAGCAGGTTACTGTGGAGGACACAGAGGTGATCAGGGAACAAGAGCTTGGATGCTGACATCAGTGGTGCCACTGTCCATATGCGGTCCAGGTTGGACCCTTGTGATGTGTGGTTAGAATCACAGAACCATTTAGGTTGGAAAAGACCTTTAAGATCGTCCAGCCCAACAAAATTAGCAGCTAAGACCTGCCGGACTGGTACCACTTGACATCTTTACCTAATAACAAAGGTGCCAAAGTGCCGTTTGACCTGGAACCTGCCAAATCCAGGATGCTATTTTAAAGGACCCCCAAGTCCCTGTCTAACCTTCCTTCTTAGGCTGGTTAATAATCTGGTCCTGGGTTTTGTGCAATCAATACCTAAATGTGAAGGCTGGGAACTTAAGCGATGTGCAGTCGTCAGCATGGCAAACTCTGCAATGTGCCCGTGCCAGCCGTCACCTCTCTGCAGCAGCGTGCCTTGAAGAGGAGAGGGGTGCTGCAGCTCTCGGATCCACACATCTCCTGTTTGCTACCCCAACTCAGGGTTTAAAGTGCACTGCTCACTCGAGCACTTCCTTCCCCATCTCTCACTGGAAGCAGCAAAGCTGGCACTTTTTTCCAGTACCTCTGTAGTGCCAGAGCCCTGCACACTTGGGCTGGGACCCGGAGTTGAGAGGTGTTCTGTGCGCTCTGCTGTACGGCTGTGAGGAAGTCACTGGCACGTGTGAGTAGGAGACTTATTTCTGCTCCTGTGAATGACCATATGTACCACTACACGTTTTCACAGGGCTTAGAGAGAGGTGCTATGAAGGGCTCGCTATAATTTTTCAGGATTTACTGGAGGCCCAAGAGGATTTACTGAGCTTATAAAGTGTAAGTGTAGTTCAACTCTGAAATCTGATGGGCTTGGAAGGCTAAACACTCTACGGCTTGGATGTTTCTCTGAACCAAATAACAAAGTTGGACAAGATCCACTTATTACTGCTCCTGGTAATTTGTCACTTGCTCTAATCACTTTTTTTTTTCAGTGCAAGCTTAATTTAGTTTCTGTGTAGGTCCTGATTTGTTTTCTCTTCTTCTTGTGTCTCAGCTCACATTCAGGCATGCCGTGCCTTGATGATTGCCTCCATCCTTTTGGGATTCATAGCTACAGTACTCTCGCTGCTTGGTTTGAAGTGCACAAGCGTTGGGTTGAGCGATGAAGATGGAAAAATGAAGTTTGCTGTCACGGGAGGATTTCTCTTTATTTTAGGAGGTAATACTGAGGCTGAAATGGGAATGCTATCAATGATTTGTATTACTTTCACGGCTAGACTAAATGAAACGAACACTTGTTCTTGGTTTAAAGCTGTTACAGCCATTAAAGGAATCATTCATCTGTGTGCTTTTAAAACTTCTCCTGGTAGGTCTCTGCTCCATGGTGGCTGTTTCTTGGTATGCTGCGATGGTTACTGCTCAGTTCTTTGACCCACTGTACGCTGGAACCAAGTAAGTGAATGGATCTGTTATACCAAACTCCATCCTGTGCTACAGAAAGCTGCACTAACCTCAGAGAACCTGGATGGATCCCGTTATCCAGTCCTACAGGAGCAAAAATTTGTCTTCAGGGAATCTTTTCAACTCAGAGATGTGGCTGGGGAGGGAGGAGAGGTATTTTCTGGAAGGTTTAGTGAGCATGTGAGGAGTATCAACCCCACATTTGCAGGGTTTCTGTACTGTAGTTACATTGTCTTGTGAGGCTCAATTACGTGCGCATCTCAATGCTCTGAAGAAGAAAAGGTAAAAGCCTAATGAATTTTCACTGGCATTTAGACCAGAAGAGGTACAAAATTCTAGCTCTGGCTGGAATACCATGCCTCAGATGTACAAGCACATGAAAAATCATACAGAAACCAGCTTGAACTGCCTACCCGTGACCTGGAGGTAGCTGAGAAATGCCATTGAAGTGGACTGTTTGTCTTGTCTTAAAGAAGTAACAAAATATTTTTCACTATATATTAAAAGCTCAGCAGTTGTTTGCCTTACGAATTAAAATGAGGCCAAGTTTGTGGGACTATCATGAGCTCGTACAGTTGTGCGCAAACAAGTTTCAAGGTATAAAAGCCCTTATTCTTGTCTGATATAAGAGCAGGTCTTCAAAACGAAACGCCCGCTTATGGCATCTTATCTAGGTCAATAGATTTAGCAATGAGGAACAAGGGTGGAGGTGACTGGGCCTCTCCTTCAGAGATGGGGGGGAGAAAGGGGGCGGGAAATGGAATATATTGCTTGTGGAACATGAAAGCGCTGGTTTGAGGAAAAGGGGGCATTTATAATTTGCCAGTACCTCTACCAAGTACGTCATTTTTCAATCAGTAGACTGTACATCTTCCCTTGCCAGGACCATATTTGAAGTGTTTTGTAAGTCTCCTCCTGAGAAGCAGTTCGGGGAAGTCAGAGGTGAAGTGCTTTGCTATGACTCAAAGTACTTGAAGCAATTGCTTTGGATGTTTGTCAGTTTTCCTTGTGTTTTCAAACAAGCACTTAGAAAGAAATTGCACTTGTGAGTGCGTTTTGTTGTTTTATATCCCCTCGAGAGAATTATATGAAGGGTAATAAATACGTTAGAGGTCCGAAACAACTGTTGATAAGGGATTTCAGTTAGTGGGATAGTTAGTGAGTTTTACAGTTATCTGGTGTAGCTTTGGGGCTTCAACATCAATGCATGTTAATCAGTTACCAGATTGTTTGCATTCAGTAGCTAAAGAAAGTTGTGGTTTTTTTTTAATATCTAAACTTTATGTTTAAAACTATTGATTCACTGAGCAGTTCTTGGTGAATTCACTTTGACCATTGGCTAAAGCCAGGCATGCTCTTGAGGAAGCCTGTGCTCCTGGGACTGTGTGAGACAGATTTAAATTCAGCTGCAGCCCGGTGTTGATTTGCACTCTTCAAAGTCTGGTAAATCTGAGGGTTTTTTTTTTCTGTTGTTTGGTTGGGTTTTTTTTTGGGTGGGTGCTTTTGTGGCATGGCCACCAAAATAGTAAAGTTAACCACTATTAATTCTGAGAGGAATTTCTCCTGCAGAGCCCTCCTATATATTCCCTTTGTGTGATGTCTGCAGTGGCCGTCTCTAGAGGTGACCAGTGACAGAAATGATGGCGTGCACTGGGCATCACTCTCAGATTGTTCCTTCGTGTTCCTCCTCTGGCACCTTGCACTCTTGGGGTTTTTTCTTGAGATTATCACTATCCCCTTGCCCTGCATTTGGAAATTACCCAAAGCAGCACAGAACTTGTGGCTCCGCTGTGGATGAGAACATGGAAAGCAGTGACCCTGTGTAAACCTCTGAAACCTTCCTGGTAGCAATTGATTTTGGAGTCACTGAGACACTTTTAAATAATGATTTTGTGTTTACAAGTGGAAAGAAAACACACCAGCCTGGTTTCAGTATACCTTTTGTGCAGTCCAGGACACTGATTTTGCCCTTATATTAGGTATCTCTGACCACAGCTGCATTATGGATATAATCTTTGTTCAAATATTAAAACTTGTTTTCCTCTTTTTGTGAGACTCCTACCAGCCTTTCCCAACCTCAACTCTGTTGAGTCTTTGGGTCAAATTCATTATCAGTGAATTTCTTGAACTGGACTATGGGGTAGATTTGTACAGTAAAATGGGGAACTGTTCTTTTTTTTTCAACCTAGGACTACTCATAAATGTATTTCAGCCATATAACCACCAAGAGTGCTGAATATTCTTTAGGGCACATAAGTTTGAAAACTAGCCCTGAACAAATAAAGAGCTACTTGTAGGTGATGGAGCATCACGTCCACAGAAAACTGATCTCTGTGGTTAGCCTTTTCTCGTGGCACAGGCAGCAACATCCGAACCATTCTCTTTCACAAAATTACTGCAGTAGCAGAACTCATACAAGGGCAAAATAAGAAGTAGCAAGGTCTTATTACTGTCATTTATTATCAACAATTTATTAAATATACGCAAGTATTTATTGCTACTTATCTTTATGCTGCTTATTACTTTCTGTACTGTCGCTACGTTGGCAGAGCACTTAGTTAGATATACATGTAAGAGTTTTACTGAACACAGAGCCAGATCTGTTCTCCTCTGTTATCTGTTGAAGTACCTTCAAGTTCGCTGATTTCTACGCAGACCAGAATTTGTGTGCATGATTTGTGCACCTTACGTAAAAATAATGGCTTTGTGATCCTGTTATATGCTGTTTCCATAAAAACCTTTCATGTTTCAGGTATGAACTGGGAGATGCTCTGTACTTGGGCTGGGCTGGATCTGTTCTTTATATGCTTGGTGGGATCTTACTGACCTGTTCATGCAAAGGGAAGAAAAAGCAGGATTACAGGTAATCCTGGGTTTGTCAGTGGAAAGAGTCTCTCTGCATGCTGTGCTCTCTCTCACTCCCTGGAATAAATCTGTAGCCATACAAGTAACAAACAGGAACTCATACCTATTACTTCAATGCTATGGCATGTCAAGACTTGTGAGGGCAGAGGGATGCTGTACCAAATACTTCTGTGCCTCCCAAACAGGATACGTGTTGACACTTGGCCATCAGCAGCCACCTAGAACTAGTGTGTGGTGATTCTGGGTACTGCTGATGGTTCTACATGATGAAAGAGCCAACTATTTATTGCCAAAAGTGTATCAAAGAATACAGTGTATTGTAATCAAGTTTCTTTGCAATACTCACTACTATTGAAATATCCAAACACCATTTAATTTGCAGGAAGTGTAATGACATTTCCTTCCCAAAGCATATCCAATCAATCATTAGACATTATTTTTTTTTATTATTCCTTATGGAAGTATCTTGTTGCACATCAAATCAGAAAAGCTGAGATTCCTTGTCTCAGTATTTAACCTTTCCTGGATAATTTTTTTATAATCTTAAATTATTCACACGTACAGAAGGTCCCTTCCTGAAGGAGAGGGATGAAATGGTCAGAGATAGCAGAGGTCCATGTCCACCCAGAACAACCCGAATGGCTTGGAGGCTGTACTGGCTAAGCTCGAGAGGATGAGAACGTGGAAGCAAGAAGCTTGCTCCCTGCTGCTTTATTTTATCTTAGGAAAGTTATGTACAAATACGTTAATAAGTGAGAGTGTTCCCCTGATGGCTCATCTGAAGCCATTTATGTCAATATTTCGTTATCCAAATTGGACTTCAGATCTCATTATTTGCCATATTTTGATACAAAGCACCAAATATCCTGAAATACCTTGAAAATGTGGTAAAACTGATGTATAAAATAGAAGTCCACCAAGACAAATGACAGCTGAAGGGGTTGCCTGAGGATACTTCTGCTTTCCTTCCTCATCATCTTGGTTCCTGTATCAAAACCTGCTGCTTCCACAAAGGCATTAGGGCCTAGGTTCTCTTCTGCTTTAGGGACTTGACTGAAATGCCTCGAGGAAGAGCACACATGCATTAGGAATCCAGAGCGTGTTTCTGGTTACGAGAGAGATGGCTGTGCGGCCTGTCAAAGAGCCCATCTCTTTCCCATGAGCTGTAAGACTGAAGAGAACAACAGGCCTCTAATTTCTGCACCTTTGTGAAGTATGTGCTCTCAGTAGATTGGATACAGGCCTAAATGAGTTGTTTACTAAGTATCTGAAACTGTGGACGTGTGTGTAATGCCTGTTATTTTGTATCTCTTCTTTCTCTTCATTTACAGTCGCAGCAGGTACGCATATTCAGCAGGCCACGCAGCTCAGCAGCAGCGCAGGTACACCAAAACCACTGAGACAATCTTAAGCAACAAGGAGTATGTCTAAACTTGCCTTTTACATCGCTTGTAACGTTAGTGGGTTATGGACTCCAATAAAGAAGTGAGCTGCTTCCAGGGCTCCGGTTCCAAGTTGCAATCTTTCATCTTGATTTGGAGCAGTACCAGGAGGAGGTATGGTTTTCAGTGTACATAGGAATGGTTTTCTGGGCATGGTTTTCGAATGTAAATAGGTTTCTACAGAAAATGCTGTGATGTGAAATCCTGCAGCATGAAGGTTTTCTTTGTGCTGAGGAGCCTGGCAAAAATTGAACCACAGCGTGTGGTGCATCCTGACAATCAAAAGCAACTGTTTCTATTTCTGCTGACTGAAAAATGTGGAACTGAAATGCTGTAGCTGACTGCAAGTTAATACGCCTCACAGTGAGAAATGTGTTGTGTTTTCATTGATGTTTAGCTTCCTGCTTTTGTTTAGCAGCTTTAGCTTGTGACGGGAAATAAACTTTATTCCACAGACTGTCTGAAACTGATCTTTTGATGAGCGGTATCCTGGCCACCAATAAGGATACAGTCTGTATACTGTGGGCTTGAACGCTCATCTTGTACTGAAATTCATACGTGTGATAGTCGAGATTTATAAAAGGGACAAAAAAAATCCCCCAACAACCACTCACCTCCAGATCTGCAGATGTGCAACACATCTTTTGTTCATTGTGATGCAGATGCCAAGGATAAATGATACAAAAGGAACCACAGCTGGGAATGGAGAAAGCATCTGAAAAATGCCTTGTGATAACTAAGACGATGACAGCCCCATTTTAAAAGTTTTATTTCAGTGTTTTGAGCTTTTAAAATAATCCTATTTTAACTCTGTGCAGTCTTTAACTCTGTGACCTTCTGCCGCATCTGTATTATCTGATTCACGTAGTTCCCCGGTGGCTTTATTGACCATCATTACAGTGTCTGCCTTCAACTGCTCCGCTGCTGGGAGCGTTTGCCTCGTGCAAGCACTCGCACAGATGAGGATGAGGGCACTTGACTTGGTATTGATGCTTTGAGCAACACGGAATGGGATTTCAGGTTCCCAGGTTTCATCACTCATCCCTTTTAAATGACAAACGCAATCATACAGTTCAACAAAACACCTCGGCGTTCCTTTCTACTTTTAATGTCTTACGGCAGACATAACTGTAGTCTGATTTAGACGTTTTGTGCACTTGATATCCCAGTAGAATATATATTAACGGATAATATCTTAGTGAGTATGAATTATTTTATTTTTAAAATAATCCCTTTGGTATTTTGGAGAACCAAAATACCAAAGTTTCCGTTTCAAAAGCTGAGAAGGCACTTAACTTGCATGGTGGGAGCTGAATTCCTTACCATCAGCTGTGCATGCTGTCCTCCAGATTTTTCTGTAATTTTCTCCTGGTATTTTGGTCTAGTTGGAAAAATGCAGAACCTGGACAGACACCAAGCAGTTCCAGTGCAGGTTTCCCACCACAGGTTGTGTCAGCTCATGATCCTGAGTTATGACCCAGCAGGTCAGGAGATAGAAATTCAGAACTTCCTTGGCCTGCCATCAAGTTTTCTGGTGACAGCACTGGAAAGTTTAATTAAAAACCAAGCGTAAAATCCCACAGTGTAACTCATTCACTGGCTCAATGCGTTGTTATCGTGTTCAGTGTCATTCAGGGCACAATCAATGCTGACGCTACGGTGCCTTTCTCTGCTTTGTTTACAGTCCCTCCAACCTTTCCTGTTTCTGCTGTTTCTCCCTGCTCATCTGCCCATTTACCATCCACCTCCAACAGTAACGCTCTGAAAGAATTTAATTACCAACCAACTCAGTTTGTGGAGTAAGGTGTTTTATGTGTAGGTGATACATGAAGTGATTTTTCTTTTTAAGTCTGTGGCAAACCACTTTTACCTCTCTTTAAATCATCTTCACACGTTGCTATTTGTAAGTCCTTTGCTCAGCAGGTCAGGCTGCTCTGGTCTCTGTAAGGCCTCTTCGTATCTCTGCAGCTGAGACCAAAATCCTGCGTTGGGTTCTGCGACCGGTCTGGCCGCCTTCACAGTCTAGGAAAGAGTAGAGACATTGCAGAGGTATCATGCAAACGGATTCCTTTTCATCTTTTAGACTCTGGAGAAGATTTACTTTGGTTTTGACTTGACTAAGGAATAATGAACGGGTATTTTTGTGAGCTGACCTCGCTCTGTGCTTGCTGAGACCTCTGGGCACGTGCTCCTTGTTACAGAATGGACAGGGTCAAGACATGAAAAGGAGCTGCTGAATTTAGGAAACGTGAATCTTACAAAGGGTGGTGACACTCGGTCACGTATCTGCACACCTCTGCTTAGCACTGAGCAAAACAGTTCCCAAAATTAGAGATTATAGTGCTACAGCTACCACACGGGTGACGACTAAGACCGCAGAGCCTGTGCTGTGTGTATTGGACAGGCTTCCTAAGCTGTGATGCTGTTGCTCACAGCTAGCTCGTCCCTCGCCACCCAGCAGGCCTGACAGATGATGTTTCTTTGCCGCGTTGAGCTGTCACATTGGTGATAAGAGCAAATCCTACACAACAACTGCACGCATCTGCAGCCATTGCGCTTGATTGCTTTATGTCTCTGTCTTCAGCTTCACTTCTCATGACTAAGCAAATGATAAGGAAAATGTTCACAAAACACCCCCCTTTGCATATTTACTACCACTGCTTAAAGCCTCTTTGCATTTGTAATTATGTCTGTCCCAGAAGCCTCACACTGAAAGCTTATTTGTCCAAATTGGGGGTAAAAAAAAACAACCTACAGTGGTATTTTTATTCAGATGTTGACTATCTATGTAACAGGCAAGAGCACCAAAATCATTCTGTGAGAAAGCAGCATTACTCATAATAACAAGCATTGCATTTCTAACCCCAAAGACGGCCAACTCTAGAGCTGGGTGTAAGTACAATACCTCAAAGGCCTCCTTGAGCGGGAGCTTCCTGTGTCTCATCAGATACGC
>NW_010208296.1:10629-16077 GCF_000695765.1 Mesitornis unicolor
TTCACAGCCTCTTCGATAGCATCGCTGCACTCCTCAAAATAGCGATACAGGTCTTCAGCCGGGTCGTCGAACACGGGCACGCGGATGCCCCGCACCTGCGGGAGGCCGGGGAACGGCTGCTGCCTGGTGACATTAACGCAGAAGGTGACTCCCTCTCGCGTCAGCAGGTCCTCGTCGCGGGCCGCCCTGGCGTTGCTGATGAGCAGCGAGGTGGTGACCTTGGAGAGCTGCAGCATCTGCAGCCAAGGCCGCAGCGTCCCCAGCACCACCGCCCCCGCTGCAGAGCTCCCCGATGGTCACCTCCACGCTGTGACACGGCCCTGCTGCAGAGGGATTCCCCCGATCGGGGCGCAGATTGCTTCCCCCAGTGACGTGTATGGGCTGTGCTGTGCTATATTTATCCCCTCCAAACAGCCTCGGCGTACAGACTTACAGGTCCTAGTGCCTGCTGCATCCTGAGTCGCAGTTAAAGAGCCAAAAGCATTTTCAGAGCCCACAGAGCATTTGTAAAGCAATTGGATTTTGCTGTCTCTACCCCTATAGCAGCCTCTAAGAAGCAGCCAAACCCCATCTCCCTCCTAGGAAGGCTGGGCTGGGGTTGGCACTGATGCTGTGTTGGTGCAACAATGATATATTTTTATATTATGATGATATAATATTGAGCTGATCACCTCCAGATCCTCTGGTTCCCCCTCACCTAAAACAAAAGCATCTTCTGACCACCCAGAAAATGATTTCCTAGGCCAGCTCAATACGGTAGCGTGTGCAGATCAATGCGAGCATGTGGCAGGACATGGAACTAAAGAAATAGCTCCTCACTCAAGGGCATCACTCAGTTTATTAAATTTAAGTGATCTTTGCTTCCAGGCAGGTACAATTTTAGTAGTTTCCACTTCTCAAGACTCTTTTAGACTCATCAATGAGCAGCTTTTGCTGCGTTACCTGGGCTCCTGCCTTCACCCACTTCTGGAAGCAGAGCAGAGCCGAAGCACAAACCTCTCTGCTGCTCCAGGTCGGGCTCAGGGACTCGCTCGAGCTGTGACACCCAGGTCACCGTGACGCAGCGGCTGTTTGCTTCCTTCGCTGGTAACCCTGCCAACAGCGGCCCTGGTCCAAGCCCTGGGAAATAATTAGCACAACGCTTTGTAATCACACATAGCAAGGGTATTTCTGATTCCTTATCTTACTATGCCATGACTTTTTGCACACCTAGATGAGAAAAAAAAAGAGCATTTAGCACTCTCGCTTCACTAACCAAAGGCAGGTTCACCTTGTTTCCACAGTCACAGCCACACGGCTCCAGCAGTTGCTCCTCTAGGTGACACCGGGTTGCAGGGACCAGCTTTGGCATCAGCCCATTGCACCCTGTGAGCTTTCATTCCCTGGGACTCCTGACCTGGCCTACGCCTGCGCCTTAACACGGAAAACAGAAAGAAAACGCCAAACTCGGCTTAAATGGAGAAGAAACAAAACTGCCCTGTAAATACTGATTGAAGTCTCCAGCCTTTTTATTTAGACAAGGATTCAAAGAACATATTTCAACTTTAGATAAACAGTGCAAGAGAGTTACAAGTACCTTGGTAACAGAAAGAAATAACTGTCCAGCTATGCCAGTAAGTGAAATAATTCTTACTCCTGCAGATAGAAATGCATCTGTTAAAGCAAAGGTGGACTTTAGATATTTTGCTATACCTCAGCCTCTACCAAGCCCACCGGAAAACAACAGGCAGTTTGTCATTGTAAATGATAAGTAGCTGCGCTCTCAAAGCCTCTGGAGACCCTCGCCCTCAGTTAAAACACACAGGTTATGGCACCAAAGAGCAGGCTGAAAGACGGCGACACCAGGAAATCAACCAGTTCTGCTTCTCCCCTTTCCAGGGGCAGGGGGCCTTGGTGGTATTTTTGCCTTGACCGCTACCCCACGCATCCCTGTGAGGCACGAGGCCGTTTCAAACCAGGACACTGCGCCTCACCCCCTTGCTAACATCAAATAAAGGTCATTCCCAGAGCTCGCCATTCACAAAACCAACCCCGGGCAGCCGTCCTCAGCCTGCCACTGCCACGGCAGGTTTGTCACAGCGTTTCTGAGCAAGCCCAGGAAATGTCATTTATAAGCACTGAAAAGTGCTCCGTGCCAGCCCGAGCGCAGGCTCAGTGTGTGGACCTGGGCTGATTTCAGCTTGCTGAGCTGTGCTGGTGGTTGTCTGCCATCGGTAACTGCTTTGCTTTACCTCAGTGGGCCAGGTCAGCACCCCAGTGGAAACTGGGGCGGCCAAGCACAGCCCCAGGCACCAAACCGCAGTGGGTCGGGCAAACCACTTTGGGTAACAGAGAGAACAGGAAAACCAGAATTAACCAGGAGTGCACAAAAACCCAAACCAGCGTGGGCGCAGTGTGAAACGATACCCAAAAAATAAACCCGGCAGCCCCAGGGATGAGGGAGGAAGCCCAAACACCAACACCGTGCGTCTCCTGGTAGAGAGGGGACACAGCCCTTGGGCTGCTGATGCAGCTCTGACCCCCAGCTCAGCTCTCGGGACCCAGAGGGACACTGAAGTGGGAGCTCTCACCCCAGCAAACGGGGAAGGCATCAGGAAGGGTTTCTCCTGCGTAACGGCGCTTACTGTGTCCTGGAGGCTTTGCCGTACTCCATTGGATGATCAGGTTTTATTACTGTAACAGGACCAATAATTTGGGCTATTACACTTTAAAAACATTAACTGGACCATCAGTAAATCCTTGACTCACGTTTCAGGTGTGTTCCCCCTGGGGCCCATCAGAAGCCTGTGAGGGCAGCAGGCTGACAGCAACGCTAACTGCACCGAAATGGAGACGACAGGGACCTCCCTGTCAAACTCCAACCCAACCAGTTTTTTGAAGAGGGACAATATTTTTGCTTTGGATGTAAAATTCCTGCAGGATTTGTTGTGGGGATTTTTGTAACTGAAGGCTTGATTTGTATTGGCCATTCTGGTTTAAAAAAAATAGATAGGAAGTGTTTTGAGCAGTAAAAGTAACGCAGAACTTGCTGTATTTCTAGGAGTAACTAAATCTGTACAAATCCGTGTGTTTACCCACTCCTGGGTGGCGCTGTCTGTCCTTCAGCCAATGTCCAGCATCCTGGCTTTCACTGCTGAAACCCTGCTGGATCAGATCAGTTCTGATCTTGGAAGAAGGCAAGAACGAGGCAGAACTGACACCACGTCAGTCTCATCGGCCACCGTCACTTGGTGAAAGGCGCCCTAAAACCTCTGCCTCCTTTGAGGCCCCCTCAGTGTTGCTCCCTGGCCCCAGGCAGGGTGGGTGACAAGCTCCTTGCACACCCGCCTGCATCGGCTTTCAGCGTCACCCTGCTCGTGTTCTCGTCTTCCCTGAAATTGCACATTCTAGAAACTGCTAATGGTAAATTTTACTTTTTCCCCTTTCTTAGAAAACAGCCAAACCCCAACCCCGTAATGTTTGCTCAGCCCGAAAACGTCTCCTCCGGCTCCGACATCTGCTGTGCGGGCCAGCAACACAGGAGATGGAAACAGCGCTGCCCTCCCTCTCACCCACAGCACAAACACCTTTGAAACTCAAACCCAATCCCATATGAAGGAAGCCCAACCCCTGGGCGTGCTCTCAGCCCAACCGGTCCCAGCGCCTGTGTGGTACCTACAGCATCTGCTAAACCTACAGCTCCATCCGTGCCCGCTGTCCCTGCCAGGCACAGAGGCCTCGGGAAGCCCTGTGGTGCACAGCCCTACACACACAGACGCTCCTACAGCTACGTGAGCACATTTATATCTTTCACCCACCACCTCCAGTCTCAAAACCAGGCAGGAGTTCACCCCACCAAGCATTTTGGGGCTAGGGCAGCCGCCTATGCGAGCCAGAGGCTGGGCTGGGGTGGGATGAGGCAGCAGAGGGTGAGCCCTGTGCCAAAACAGAGCTGCTGGTGCGTCTGACCCTCTGCCTCACCCCGTCGTGGAGGCTGTGGGAGGATGGGGAGGGGACAGGGAAAGTGGGAATTCACTTAAAAACCTACAATGCAACAGGAATAAACACCAAAAGAAAAAAAAAAAATCCCAAACCAAATGTGTCCCGTCCTCACGTCCCCCCGGTGGGTGCCACCTTGAGGCAGCCTCCTGGGCAGGGACAGTGCCAGCCCCGCTCTGCCCCAAGGCGGCTGCTGGGGGGGTCACTCTGCGTGTGCCTGGGGTCAGCTCTCACAACGTGGTGAAAAGTCCCCGGTCTTTCTTATGACCACCAAAACCAAAAGGGATTCCCGTGCCCAGCTGGGGCCAGAGGAGGAGCACGACTGTCGAGCGGAGAATCCCACCGCGCGTATTTTCATCTCTGTTACCTACCACGGTACTGCACTGCAGGTAGAAATTGGACCATTGTTACTCGGGTAAAAAATGGCTTTCCAACTAGCATGCAAAGAAAAAATACCCCAAACCCCAACCCCTAACACTCGTTCCCAGTCAGTCAGATGTAGGAGACCTACATTTCAAATTGTCATCAGCTACGAGCTCTAGTCAAGAAACCCCCTTCTGACCCTTCCCAAGAAAAAGGAAGTTCTGCGTTTTTGGGTCCAACAGCCACTGCCAAACCGTTTCGGTCCAACCCACTAAACCCGCTCACTGGAAGCAAAGGGCCACCTCCATCTGCCTAGGAAGCACAGAGGAAAAACCCAAAAGAGCCCCTGACTGCAGCACCGGGGCAGCGCTGACGGTCTCAGTCTCTCGGCGCCGCTCCCGGCCCCGCGGTGCTGTGGGCAGCGGTTCGGCAAGCAGCGCCCTGGGCAACAGCGTCAGGGCAATTGCATATTCCACTGGGGGCAGCAGGAGAGCTGGACCCCTGGAGGCCTCTCTGCAAAGGCTTGATCAGCCCCGAGAGCCGGTCTGTGGCAATAACAAAAGTAAAACAATGAGGTACGGAAAGAAGAGCCCAGCATTGAGGAAGAGACCAAGAAAGAAGAAAACAGCTCGAGCACTGCCAGAAATAGCAAACAACTGAAACCTTTTTCCTCCTCCCTCTTTTTTTTTTCTTTTTTCTTTTTTTTTTCCCCCCTCCAAGGTGAATTAAATACGTCCTTTTGTCGGTTGGTTTTGGCAAAGTGAAGCCCTCGGCCGCAGTCTCTTTCCTGGCTGTGCTAGGGAGTTACCGCCACAAGTGCTGCGTGGCAATGAAAGCCACCGAAAGGAGGAGGAGGAAGGCGGAAGGCAAAGATCTGCTGCCGGCCCCACTGACGCCGTGTCCAGACTGCTTAGGAATAGCGTGCGTTTCTGGCTGCCTGGTGCTGGGGCTCTTAGAAAGTCTTTTTCCACAAACGTCGTCGGGACAGCTGTCACCGCTCCCAGAGCCGCTCATGTCGTCACCTGCAGAGACAAACACGGGGTGAGCCCCGACTGCCTTCACTGTGGTGGGCAACGTCACAGCATCCCAGGATGTCAGGAGTTGAAG
>NW_010208297.1:0-24189 GCF_000695765.1 Mesitornis unicolor
CTGAGCCCTGGGGAACACCACTTGTGACTTTTTGTACGCTGCTAGTCCTGTTAATTCAAAAGTTAAAGGCGAGATTCAGAGCCTGTTGAAATCAGTAGAGGACTCAATTTTTTCAGTCAAATTGCATTAATAAGTTGATTATAATATGATACCATTACACAGTTGCTGAGTTTGGGTACTTTCAAAATAATAGAAGAAGTATTTAAAACTAGAATTGAGAATTTGTTTATGTAGGTATAATTGAGTTTCCTTTAATCTAGGGATTTGTAATTTTCTTCTGCTTCACATAATGAGTAATTTTTACTCTGACCCTGTGTGATGCATAATTTTGTCATTTTTTTGTTATTTATGAAACACAAACTCCTAAATAATGCTACCTGCACTGATCAGTCATGTCTGCCTTGGTTGTCTCTCCTACCTGATGCTCTCAAATAGGATTCTCTATATCTCCTTATTCACAGAGTACCGCATTTAGCAAACCTGAAGTGGTCTATTTGCATTTTCAAACTCCTGTTACGATTCCTGTAAGAAAGCAGCAGTTGCTATAATACATATTCAGTAGCCAATACAAATGTCTGGTTTGAAGAGAGAACAAACATTAACAGTGTAAGTTGTCTGTACTATTTTGTGATCGTTTTCATGTCATCTGTATTTTCCTTCACTTATTCCTCATTTGAACAGTTTGAAATTGCAGTATAAGGTATTCAAAGAAGAAACTGAGTGGAGATTTTGAGGGGTTATCAGGATACAAAAAAAAAATGAGGTATTTGAGATTGCTCCCGCAGTTCAGTCTGGAATGGGGACGGAATTTTATGGTTTTAACAATATCTCCCAGAAGATAGAACCAAAATAAGCTGTACTAAGCATAGCAAAGATGAAAAGTAAGCAACATCGTTGCCATGGCAAAGCTTTTCTTTCTGGTGACAGGCGAAACAATGGGGAGGGCTCTTGCTTGTCCATCTGACCCGGGTACCCCATCAGCCTCTGGTCCTGGGGGACAGCACCCAGACAGCTGTGCTGCCAGGGCTGTGAGCAGCAGCTCCCCTCCTACAGCCAAAGTCCATCTGCTGACTCTGCACCTCGGCACATCTTTTGTCATCCTGAGGTGCGTCCTGATTGATTCCCCTGCCTGAAAAGCGAGGGCAGAGGAACCACAGCAGGTCATTTGAAATATCCCTGCTGGCAGCCTTAGACACTTTGCTGTCACTGTTAACAGGTATGAGAAATTCTGTCAGATAGCATCCAACATTGCTTTTAACTCCACATACACCACCACCCCTCTACCCAGAAGATGTCAAATTTTAATCTGTTGCATTGTCTTTAAAGATGCATTCCTCATGCCCTCTTCTTTCTTCTTATAAGCAGTGCAGTATTAGGAAAGTAGATGACATTTTTTCCTCCTCAGTCAGGATCAGTTACAGATCTGAATTCGCTGTGAGAAGCTGAGGGTGGTTTGTGTGTGCAGAAGTGGTGGCTCCCAATGAATTTCTGCACGTGCAGGAACTGGTATAACATAAACATGGCCAATTTTATTGTCATCTGTGCACAGGGCACTGATATTTTTTCATTGCATTTGACTCAGCAGGAGGCAGATTCCTAGAATTGCACTCACAAAGATGAGATGCCTGTAGGTATTTAATCGGTAGTATTTATTTGTAATATATCAGCCTGTGCTAAGTTCCAGATTCAAAAGAAGACTTAAAAAAATACATCTAAAGCTAGGAGTCTAAAAGAGCAACTTATTTCTAAGGAACCTGTTTCCTTCAGTAGGAAGTTTAGGGAGAATCAGGATTTGCAGTCAACTGCATCATATGAAATAGCAAGATTTTCAGGACTTTGTAGCTATTGGTGTAGTTATAAAACAGGTTGACAGTGCAGTCTGTGGGGTTTTTTTATAATTATGTTGAAATTAAGGCATATTGGTTTCATTGCCCTTGTGGTATATTAGGGGTCTGCAGGAGCAGCAATGAACAATTCTCTTCTCGGTTTCTGTCATTGGCAAATGAAAAACTTTGGTTTTTTTTCAGAAGCCTGAATAGTTCAGTGTAAAAGCATTGCATCTGAAAAGCAAACTCACGTATAGGCATCCAGTTGCAGCTGACATATTTCTAACAAGACCTTCAGGGCTTTGTTGCTATAGGGAAATACCAGCAATTAATGTGAGATCTGCTAAGTGCACGTCTGTCTGCTAAGTTAATAAATGAAACATAGATGGGTTTTATTAACTGCCAATTGTATCCAGGAACACAAGCAGTGAACTCTGATACTTAAAATAAATTGGCATCTTACAAGTACTATATGAGAAATAATTATAGTCCCTGAAAAGATTAGCAGTAATAATAAATTTTAATTTTCTACTCCTTCATGCTATTTTAAAATTAATTAACTATATAAAAGTAAACTATGAGTTTGTGATTTAATCAAATACCTGCTAGTGCCGAGATCTTTCAGGGTGGGATAAAGGTCTGCTTCTTTGGTACTCCTTATTTGCAGTCCAAACCATGGAATATTTTGTTTGTATTGAACACAACACTTTGCACAGGAAACTTTGTGTTTTTGTAGTATTCAGCCTGAACATAGGAGACAGAACTGTGCTCCAGTTCATTCCTAACTGTACGAGCATAGAAGAAATTCCTTAGCAGAACTGCCTTTTTGGCAAATGCAATATTGTGTTGAAATAGATCTTCCAAGCAGTGATCTAGGGCTTAATACGCACGTATGTTTGATGTTTTAAATGTTTTAATGTGTGCATATATTCATTGTGAGAAATACTACAAAGGTGCTCTGGAAAGAACTCGAGAGCATCTCTTAATAAACTGTGAGGCTGTTGCAGATGATGTTTCATATCCCCATGTTTTCGGTTCTGTCCACAATATCATATCACAGAATATCAGGAGTTGGAAGGGACCTTGAAAGCTCCTCCAGTCCAACCCCTGCCAAAGCAGGATCACCCAGAGTTGGTCACACAGGAACACGGCCAGGGGTTTTGAATGTCTCCACAGAAGGAGACTCCACAACCTCTCTGGGCAGCCTCGGCCATGCTCTGCCACCCTCACAGGAAAGAAGTTTTTCCTCATGTTCAGGTTGAACCTCCTATGCTCCAGCTTGCTCCCATTGCCCCTTGTCCTGTCATTGGACATCAGAGAGAAGGGCCTGGCTCCTTCCTCCTGACACTTGCCCCTTACAAACTGATAAGGTCACCCCTCAGTCTCCTCTTCTCCAAGCTGAAGACACCCAGCTCCCTCAGCCGCTCCCTCATCAGGAGATGCTCCACTCCCTCCATCATCTTTGTGGCTCTGCACTATATGGAATAGGAATGTCCTTTTCTTCTTCCACTTCAGAATTGGAGGAAAAACCACTTCACTATTTCTGGGTTTTTTGCTTCTTAGAATTTTCCTGCTTACATTTAGTAGGGTAACTTTGTTTCTATTGGTGCTTTTGCTTTTATTCCTAACATGCTTTCAAGTCCTTACTTTTGGGTTTTGTTTTTTTAACTCTACTACTTCTTGATATTCTATCATCCCTTTATCTTCTCTCATCACTTACTTAAATTGTAGATTTTTACCTTACCTGTAGTGCCATTAATTGCCTCCTCTTCTATTCGCTACGTATAGATTATTTAATGTTTTATCAGTGCTTTCACATTCTCTTTTAATGGGTTCATCAGCATACTTTGTAATGTTGATACTTGGAACATTCAGCTGCCACGCTGGCAGCTTACAAGGAAAAATAGCGATGTCCTTAATTTATCATCTTTAGGATAAAGCAATATATCTTTCTGAAAGATGATTAAATTCATTTTCTGGGAAAGAGAAAGTGACTTTTTTTCCTTGAACTTTCAGATCAAGCAGTGTGGTCTTAGTGGTCCCTTCTAGCTTAAAATTGAAGGCTATGTAAAAACATCATACTACGTTATTTAATACTTTCAGATACACGATCACCAAGAACTTGGAATTATTTCTGCAAAGAGGCAGAATTACTACTCTGCTTTTGTCTAGGCTTCTTTGCTGTAGGAACTGAAAGTCAAAATATTTGTTCAGAAAAATATGAGCCTGTTTATTTAGTTTGTTTTTACATGCTCTGTGCTTCCCTTCAAGGGCAGTTGTGCTTGAGAAATGTCACTGAATGGATGTGAATTTGGAATTAGGAAGGGTAAAGTAATTGTGTCGTAAGATGCGAGAACAGCGGCAAAAAGAAAAACCTTTGAGAATTGATTTCTAAGTAAGCAAAGCAGCAGCAGAAGAGGAGATTTTTTGGTTTGGTTTAGTTTTTTTAATGGCCTGTGTATAATTTCAGCCTTCTGCAGTCTGATACACACACAAAAAATAGAAATAATAATGCCTGTCACAAAATTAAGGAAATGCTACACATAATATACAAATATAAATTCTAAAATAACTCATTTCTTATCATCTTACTGTTGCTTCTGATTCTTGAGTGCCTGCTTGTAGTTAACATTTGATACTGAGCAATAAATGTGAGTTTTCAGTTAGGATGCACTTCTGAGAGTGGGCCAGTGAGTCACCGTCACTGTCCTTTAGCTTTCTGCTCTCAGCCGGGTTTTGCTGCCTTCCTCACAGCTTTTTACAGCTGTCAGCTTTGCATTTTTAATAACTATTCCCTGTCATTGCACTGCATGATTTCCTCTAAGGCTCTTGATTTTTCTAGTTTCAGAACTTCTCCATTTTGTTTGGCTACGTTTAAAGCTAAACTGCTATTAATCTTATTTTCATTAAATATTTATAGTTTTGTCTTGTATGTTTCCTGATTTTTAAAAAACCAACATCAATTCTTTGTACTATAAGACTAAGTGCAGTATCACAGAGGGACATAACTGAAAAACTACCACAGTGCTTCATCTTGTGTTTGCATAGTTCCCAGTGTGAAATCCTTCAGTAAACTCCTGGTACACTGCTGGGAAAGGGGTGAGTATTTCAGAAAAGGCTGGACAGCAGTAGGTGCAATGAGTTGGAGACAGCTGTTCTAAGAATTAGGACAAGTTAGAAATTGATGTCTTTTAAGTTTTTTCTATGCAACTCACCTGTAGGGTTTGCAGTTCATAAATCCAAAGTGGTTTCCTCAGTTAAAGCACCTGAATCTTTTATTTCAAGTTGGAAACAGGAAGGAGATTTGTCTACATCCTTTTAAATGAAGTCAGTATGTAGCAGTGCTTCTGATGGCTCGTTTTCTTCAGAAATGACAGACGTGGACAGCCCAGTCGGTGATTCAGACTAACAGGGTGTGCTGTTCTTCGCAGCTTACTAAATTCTCAACTATATTACTTGAAATATGACTTATTTAGTATTCACATTTGATTAACGAGCACAACAAAACCAGTCTGGGACTAAACAGGAAATGTAATTCATAGGAAACACTTATTTCTTGCATCCCTTTCCACACTTGGACAACACAGGAAGGTTGGCAGCACGGATGCCTCTTGTCCAGCACATTGCATTTTTCCAGTCTTGCTAACTCACAGTTTCACATCAAAATTACTATTAAATATTATCCTTATGCTAATCTTCTTACAGATTTTTTGTATTTGTATTGCATTTACTCCTCTTTTCTTTTATTTACTTAGGCACAGCATTAACAGAGTTACTTCTATCAAATTTGCACCAGTGTCAGTATGTTTTAGTGGTGTTACTGTCGTGCTGCACCTTCCTAAAGCGATTCACAACCCAATTGTGACAACAACACAACACAGGAGGTTCCACTTAAATTTGAGAAGAAACTTCTTCTCAATGAGGGTGACAGAGCACTGGAACAGGCTGCCCAGAGAGGTTGTGGAGTCTCCTTCTCTGCAGACATTCGAAACCCTCGTGGACGCCTTCCTGTGTAACCTCATCGAGGTGTTCCTGCTCCGGCAGGGGGATTGGACTGGATGAGCTTTTGAGGTCCCTTCCAATCCTTTTGAGGACCCTAACATTCTGTGATTCTGTGATTGTCTCTGTAGTGAACGCTGCAGCTACTCACATAATCACTGTACATGAATTAGTTAACTTTCCTCAAAAAAAAAAAGGTAAAATAGGTACTTTCAGACTTGCAGAAAGTTAAAATTAATCTGAAAAAGGTACCTATGTTCCTGCAAAATTATTCCTATCAGTCAGTACCTGTCATCTCAAAGGCTTGTAATGTAAATGCAAGAAGAGCATTTTGAAAGAACAAGTAATTGACTGCTATTCAAACTGCTTACAAACATGAATATTATAAAAACCAGCAGAAAGGCAATTACAGTCTGTGTAGAATATTAATGTCCTGCTTTGCATGAAGTAGGCCTTTGTTATGAGTTCATTTTATAGGTGAGCCAGTGTAGATTGTTTTCAAGATGAAATATGACATGCAGTGGTATTAATGAAACCTTGTTGTGCATATTGCCATCTCTTAATATGCAATTAAGCATAGTTTTAAATCCTGAGATAAATCATACTGCATGCGAGAGCAGCAAATTGCAAACCACTCTGAGTATTTTGTCATTATTCTTTCATCAGTTAGTGTAGCAAGGTGCTGCCAGCTACCGTAGATCTAAGTTTTGAAGGTTGCAATTGGTGTAATTCTTACACTGTTATTTTCTTTAACCCTTAAAAGTGAGTTCTTTACATTTAATTTCATGTAATTTACCAAGTCCAGAAAATACATTCTTAGCTACTATTTCCATGCAGAGCAACTGTTCTAAGATATTATTAGGCTTTATGAGAGGAATTGGTAAAGATACAGATGATGAGTTATAGCAGGCCTGATCATGTCTTCTCAAAACTTTGTAACAGAATAGAAAGAGTTTGGATAAAACAGATTTAGAGACTTGTAAAGTCGTCTAATCTGAGAGAAAGACAAGGCTGATTTAAAGGGGGAACAAATGAGGGTTATAATAAATGTATATAAACCAGGATATGATATAAAGAAGATAAACTGAGTATTTTTCTGCCCTTTATCATTATGGAAGAACTAGATGGCTTTGAAATTTGAAGATAAAAAAAACTTGCATTGAGAAAGAGACACCTTTGCTCAAAGGTGCTATCTAGCGTATTTTCTTTCCTGATCAACAGATCCTGCACGAGAACTTTCTAGCTGCTTTCTCTGTGTGGATATTCCATGAAAATAGAATAATAGTGAAATATGTTTCTCCTTTTTTTGCTGTTGTGCACTTTTGCTTGACAATAAGACTGTGTCTTAGTCAAGGTGTATGAACCTGCTCTTCCAGTAGAGCTGTGAAATGAAAAGTGTTTGTCCCAAAAAATGACAGCTGCTGAGTAAAGGCAGAAAGCTGACTTTTCAGATTCTACTGCCTTTTTTCAGCATTAAGAAGAAATTCATATAGCTTTGTACAGCTTCAGCTCTACATAACTTTGTTGTTAACTGTAATAAAGCCCAAGGAATGCAGCAAAAGCCATTGGCATTATCCACACCCCACTTTTGTCACTTGTTTGCTAAGTGTGCGTAGGAGAAGCAGCACAGGTCAAGCACTCTTTAGAGACTCAACAAACTCTGACACAAGTCCTTCTGGAAAATCAGTTGTCATCTCCACGAAGGTCATAACAGGGAGTATTTCACAGTTGAGCACATGTAAACTCTGTGTGCTTCTGGGAGGAGCCTACATTTGTTTCCCAGATTGATCCCTGAGGTTTTTCAGCCAGTCATTCAGTCTGGTAGGTATGATCGTAAAATCATCCTTTTGGAGACTGCATCATTTATTGTAAGAGGTTGGCCGGAATACCTCTCTGTTAACAAGGACATTTGGAATCTGGAAAAGTCATTGTGAAGTCTCCAATTTCAAGCTATCTGATGAATACGCAGGTTTAAAAAAAGATACCAGCATAGTGCTTGACTTTTCATTTGGTTTGGGTGCAGGGGAGGTTGTTTTTAATTCTGTGTCTGCATGGGATCAAGTTGGTTAGGTTCTAGAGATAAGACCTAGAAGCACGACAGTGGAATTGGGAAGAAGTTGCACTTATTTGCATCATCTGTTTCTGCAGCTACTTTTCAAGCTGTCTATGCAGATTCAAAGTTCTACATGAACTGCCCTCCCTGGTTTTGTACTGACTTCAGGAAGAGTTTTCCTTCCACGACTTTTTAGTTCATCACGAGGTTGTTATAAGCAGCAGTGGTTGTGCTGATATCCCGTGTCAAGCAAGATGTTGCTCAGTTGTCATGAGGTACACCTACTAGTCTGAATTTGTATGCTTACCTAGACACTGCCTTTCTCTGTGGTCATGTACCTGTTGGTAACTTCATTCTTTTTAATGATAGTGGATAAGGTCTTTCTTTTCACTGAAGATTTCAGAACCATATCAAGATCCCTTGGCTTAATGACAGTCACTTTTCGGAGGAATCCAGTTCTGTGGATTGTACTTAGAGAGGTCGTGCTTCTTGGCCTGTTCCACAAGTACAGCCAGAGTTGGATCTTTCACAACAGGTTAAGTTTTATTGTTATCCTAAAAACAAAAGCACTTTCCTTTCTTCTTTTTCCAAAAAGAATTAAAATCAGTTTAGAACCCAAATTCTAAGTCCCTTCATCTGCACATGAGCATTTGAGTTGGTAACTCTGATACAATCTCATTCAAGTGCTGGGGAGAAAAGTTATACATAAACTGATTTCCCGCTTGTTGCCAAACACCTGTGTCACCTGGGAACAAAAGGGTTTGGAACAAATCATGGGGTATATTTTATTCTGGAAAGAGATTATAGCTATCACTGAAGTTTCGTGGGAAGGTAAAGCAAGGCATAGAGTGGTAATGGCCCCAGGCTGACCTCGTACAGTTCTGAACACTAAACTGAGATCCCGCTGAGGGAACAGTAGGTGGAAGAAGTCTAATTAACCTTTTGGGATTAAGAAAGTCAAAATCGTTCAAATTGTATTGGCCAGAGGATTGAGAACTGAAAAGAACATTAAATGAACCCTAGGTCTACATGATGATAATCCCGTCTCCTCCATCTCCAGTAGGGAATGTAAAATACACAGTATTAAGGAAAAGAGATGGATCTGTGACAATGCCAAATGAAAAACTTTTTAAGAGTTTGCAGACTAGAAAGCTTAAAAAGTTCTGTATATCAATGGCTGTGTGCCAGGATAGTATAGGGGAACCTGAATTTGATTAAAATGAGTGAAGTTTGGTAGCAGAAAAAGTCATAGCGTGAGTTCCTTATTGGCTAATTTGCTGTCATCAGGGAAACTTGGAGGAATATATGGCTGCCTTAAAGCTATTCAAATATAGCAGCAGTCTCCCTCTTATTTGTTCACAGTCTGCAAATTGCTGTATTACCCTAGAAGTTTTCACCCTTCTATAGCACGTGCGGTCTCTACAAGAGCACTGATAGCGTCGGAACACACAAGAGCTCAAATTCAAGATAGTGACTTTCTTCTGTTAAAGTAAATTTGAACATTAAAATAGAAGATTTTCTTTAATTGCAGCTGAAGTCTTTCACTCGTTAGTAATGTTGTTATTACTATGCCAGGTAGGCAAGACCTTCTAATGACTAGAAATTTACTAGGAGCCAATTACATCATAACAAAGATGATCTGTGCACCTTAATTTGATAGGATTTGATTTTGTTTCTTCTCTCTTCTTTAATGAGTCAATCCATAATGATTTCTGGTTGTATTCTTGTTAATTTATTTCCTGCAGTCATCTGAAATAATTTTGAAGGGCAAGATGGCCTGTGTATTTAGAAAGATTTGTTAATACAATCTTTGAATATCTTTCACAGTAGTTTTAATCCTGACTAATAAATTAAATAATTATATTAAATTGCAGTAAATGTATGGTATTATAT
Source organism: Mesitornis unicolor (assembly GCF_000695765.1). Lineage (NCBI taxonomy): Eukaryota > Metazoa > Chordata > Aves > Mesitornithiformes > Mesitornithidae > Mesitornis > Mesitornis unicolor. Next base: position 9,772 of record NW_010208297.1, read on the forward strand.
CTGTTTAAAATAGCAAAATTCAGTATCTGAGAGTAGAGGAATGCCATTGTGTTACTAAAGGGCCTTAAAGAAGCACTGCTATGTTCTTGTATGTATTGCCTACTGGGAATTATTGAACAGAATTGGCTGATTGCAAATAGCTTTGTGCGTGCAATTAAGTGTTTTGAATTATCACATCTGGTCCACAGTTAGGAAGATGCTTTATTTCTTGTTCCAGACATTTAATTTTAAAAAACATCTGTCTCAAAATGAAGCTTAGTTATCCTTTTGAAAGGCTACTCATCCTCCCAAATGTTGGATTTTTTCTAATCTTTCCAGAGCAGATTTTTAATAAATATCATGCTGTATCTAACATTACATGCTGATTACATGGTAAATCTGACATTAACATTGCATTTCACCTACTGTGTGCTCCTTTAGTAATGGGCAAATACTGTGGCACCTGCAGAAAGAACAAGAGGGTGGTGAGTGGAGCATCTCCTGTTGAGGAGCAGCTGAGGGAGCTGGGGATCTTTAGCTTGGAGAAGAGGAGACTGAGGGGTGACCTCATTCATGGGGATCAATTTGTAAAAGATGAGTGTCAGGAGGAAGGAGCCAGGCTCTTCTCTCTGATGTCCAATGCCAGGACAAGGGGCAATGGGAGCAAGCTGGAGCATAGGAGGTTCAACCTGAACATGAGGACAAACTTCTTTACTGTGAAGGTGCCAGAGCATGGCCCAGGCTGCCCAGAGAGGTTGTGGAGTCTCCTTCTCTGGAGACATTCAAAACCCCTGGCCGTGTTCCTGTGTGACCTCCTCTGGGTGATCCTGCTCTGGCAGGGGTTGGACTGGGTGAGCTTTTAAGGTTCCTTCCAACTCCTGACATCCTGTGATTCTGTGAGGCCCTGGCCCAGGTTGCCCAGGGAAGCTGTGGATGCCCCCTCCCTGGCAGTGTTCAAGGCCAGGTTGGACAGGGCTTGGAGCAGCCTGGGCTGGTGGAGGTGTCCCTGCCCATGGCAGGGGTTGGACTGGGGGGGCTTTAAGGTCCCTTCCAACCCAAACCGTTCTATAATTCTATGGTCTTTGAGAATCTCAGTTACCTTCATCCTTCTTGTACAGTGTTACTTCTTTTACACAAAATACACGTGCTGTCTTCATGGTGATGCAGATTAGGGTTTGTTTTCTGTAACCTTCTTGGAACTGTACTAAGCTCCAAAATTGTTTAGGTAAGTATGATATTCTAATTGCATTTTAAAACTCTTTCTGTAGAAGCAGCAGGCAGTGTTTTAAGTAATGCTAATTATTCTGCTATTCTAGTCCCCTTCAAAAACATTCATAGTTTTGAAGTTGAATGTAGAGAGATTTGTATCTTTTTCTTCAGTTTGCAGATTTGGTTAATTTCTAGTCTTTGATTTTTATTTATTTATTTTCCCCCCAAGACCGTGTTCTTGTGGGAAGTCCAAAAAATGTATTTTGTTCAGATTCAGAATTCAGAGACATTAAGAACAAAAGAATTTGTGGCGATTCATGAAAAATACAACTTCCTATGTATTTCAGGTTCTTGTGGTTCTGCTCATGGCTCAGAACATGATCCTGCCACTGGGGCACTTTCTCTTTTCCTGATGTAAGGGAAGGAAAAAATGGAGAAGCACCTAAAGGGTGGAGATGGGGATACAGCAGGGAAAGGGATGAGAGGACAGGTTGTAACTGCAAAGGAAAGGAGACTTTTTCAGATGTAATGCATCAAATACTGTGGCTGGTTCAGGCCATTAGAGGACATCGTGACCTCAGCTGAAAGGTGGATTGAGCTCTTGTTCTACAAAAGTCAGTTCCACCAAGTGCAGGTCTGGTCTTGACTTCCAGTGGTGTCACAGCCTGACACACTCTTCTATTGCTGCAGATGTTCGTTACTCTCTGGATGTTTTGCTTTTTGATACTGTGACATTTCCTTTATGTAGCTATGTACCGTGTTCACATGAATGATAACCTGTTTCTGGAAACTTTACCCTGCAGGTACGTTTATGTCCACATTCTGTAGCAGATCCACCAGACACCTCAGTCATTTGCCTGAAGCACTGTATTTTGGTTTTCTCAATGCAGATGCTGTTTTACTGGGCTTTGTTGAGATCTTTTTTTTAACATTGAGCGTACTTTGAGCTCGGATTGGGCTGTTGTTTCTAATCATTTCTTGAATTGATGCTTCTGCTTCAAGATTAATTGCTTTAATCTTCTATGGTATCTCCGTAGTTTGAGTGCAGTAGTCTCCTTTTAGGGAACTCGGTGCAATAGAGTGCACTACTGTTCATTTTTAGCTTTATTGTTCTTATGTCTTTGACTTAGCACAGCCACTTGATAAAATCATATATACTTTTGGTAGGGTACTCAGCCCTTGGATATCCAGCTCAACTGCAGAACATCATCCTTCAAACCTTATATAAAGGTGAAACAAGCCTGTACTTCTCCACTTCTCATCAATTCTGGTTAATCTTTCTGAGCTGTTTTGAAGCTTTGGCAGTAGAAACTATACCAATGAGCGAAAAATCAGATACTTCTCTTGCCATATGTAAGTCTTTCAAAATTTTTTTCAGCTTTCTTCTAGGTCATTTCAAATCCTGGCATTCCCAGTTTTATCATTTCTCAATGGCATCCTGCTGGCACAAGGAATGATGCCTGCTGTGAGTGACTGTGTGCTTGCTGAAAATGGTGGTGGTGGACGTCCAAATTTTGGCTGAACTTCATACTCTCCAGAATCTTTTCCTTTAGTTAAGGCTGGGTGTGCCATTGCCCACTGAGCAGTCTCACATTTGAGATTTTCAGAGCAATCCAGATAACAGATTTGGCTATGCACAATCTGTGACTTGCATAGCAGAGAACTGTCCCCAAACTACCATGAATGAGAGTCGAGCTATTCCAGATTTAGGTATAGGAATCACACAGAATCAAAGAATCTCAGGAGTTGGAAGGGACCGTGAAAGCTCACCCAGTCCAACCCCTGCCAGAGCAGGATCACCCAGACCAGGTCACACAGGAACACGGCCAGGCAGGTTTTGAATGTCTCCAGAGAAGGAGACTCCACAACCTCTCTGGGCAGCCTGGTCAGTGCTCTGGCACCCTCACAGTAAAGAAGTTTGTCCTCATGTTCAGGTTGAACCTCCTATGCTCCAGCTTGCTCCCATTGCCCCTTGTCCTGGCATCGGACATCCCAGAGCAGAGCCTGGCTCCTTCCTCCTGACACTCACCCTTTACAAATTGATGCCCATGAATGAGGTCACCCCTCAGTCTCCTCTGCTCCAAGCTAAAGATCCCCAGCTCCCTCAGCCGCTCCTCATCAGGAGATGCTCCACCCCCTCCATCATCTTTGTGGCTCTGCACTGGACTCTTTCAAGCAAAGCAAAGGAAGCCCTTGGGCTTGGGTTGGCTTGGTATGACCTAGTGTAGTTCACCAAATAATGATAATAACCACAACACTCAGGCCAGAGATCTTCAGTAATTCTTCCATGATTTGCGTCAGATTATAGTTTAATTTTTGGAATTATAAGCATTTTCCTGCACATAATTCTTCTTGTATTTTTTTACAGTCTTTTTTGCTTCAAAAATTGAAAGAAAAAGCTAGTTGGCTTCTGACAGTCAATTTATAGTTTAATCCCTTTCAAGTTTACTTTGGGGTTTTTCTGTGTACTGTCAGGATGCTACAATTGTCGCATAAGCTGCAGATTTTCAGTTTCCAAAGGATGCTTCTAAGAGTGTCTGTCTTTAGAGTTACTCCTGGCATGCTGGATTTTAGAGGGCCAGTCTTGAACTGTGTGTCACTGCTCTCCAGCAGCAGATTCACTGTGACACTCAAGTTCTGAACTGCTGCTGTGAAGCTTCTCAAAACCTGTCTTTTCACACTACTGTGCTGAGGTAGCACTTGGAAAAAGAACAAACAAACAATCAAACAAATTAAAAATGTGAAAATGTCTAGAAAACTACCGATTTGGGGTTTTCCAAAAGACTACAGTGGAAAATTAATGGGAAAGTAAAATTCGAAGGAAAAACCATATTTGCTCAGTTGTGCTCATTTAGTTTCTCTAAAGCCTAAAAAGACTGTAGGAAGCAATTTGTTCCAATTTCTGTTTTGTCATGTTTTAGTCAAAGGAGTAATTGCTTCTAAAATTAAGTTTTACAGGAGGAAGATAAACTTTTAGATGCACTGTGGTGTACTTACAATTTCATCATATTTTATATTTTGTGTGATTTTCAGTTAAATACTTTGTTTCTGTAATTTCTCACACATTGAAGCTGACTAAGCGACATCATTTTCATATTGTTAATTTCTATTAATCCAGTCAAATATTTATTCTGCATACATATTCCACATAGTTTTAAACACATTAAGTAAGAAAGTAGCACTGCTTGTCTATCCTGTCTGATTTTCATGAAATTCTTATATCCTACTGTACCTCTGGAATCCTCCAGTTCAAATTTGGATGGTATTCTCTGAAAGCTGGGAGGATGTTATAGGACTTGGTGACATGATTGCAGTGGAAAGCCGGTGTTTTAGGCAGATACTAGAATAACTGAAACACCATATCTTCTTGTTTGTTTTATAGTCATATCTAAGGAAAAAATTCATCCATTTTAGGCAGCTAGTTTGTGAAAGTATTATATTTATATGAAATACAAGTATTTTCCTAAAGATTTTTTCTTCTGTATAATAAAATGGAAGATTTTTTTCCAAAACAAGAGGAAGGATAAGTAGATAAACCAAAGGCAAAGGCTGGTTTAGTTGAACATTGCCTTGAACAATTATACAGTGGTCAGCCTCTAACTATGGAAGAGGAAAAATAACAGCGTAATTAGAAGGAAACCTGTCTTCTTTAGCATTATCCTTTTTTATTTATGAAAAGTATAGAGGCTGATTCATTGGTTGAAAGTGATTCAGAAAGCAGTTACCTCATTTTTCTTACAAATTAGGCTTGCATTCCAATCAGCTCTCTCCTTTTCCTCACATAGGGCAGTGCCCAGAATCTCTCCTCGTCTTCTTTAGGTGTTTCCCTTTGTTTTTCATGGCTTTTCTGTTTTCTTTTGCAGCAGCTAAATACAAGCTTCAAGTATGTATTGCATTTTCGGTTAGTCCAAAACCCCCTGTGTTTGCTTCTGCTCAGGCTTCTTTGCTGAGCAACTCTGAGCCTGGAGCAGTGGATTCTGCCTCTGGCTTTTGAAGGGCTGAACTCACAGAAACTGAAGAAGTTCTGGTGCCTCTAGAGCCCCTGGTTGATCCACAGGGGATTTTCTTGTCTGAAGTGGTGAAATGTTGGCAGTGGGTAGAGCAGCAAAGTAGACTGGGAGACAGGAGAGCACCAGAATGGCCACACTGTTGGACCAGGAGTCAAATATTTTGCTTCTGACAGTGACTTGTTTCATTTGTTACTTTCCATCCCTAGTACTGGAAGGGATCATTTTAGAAAGTCCAGCTGAATGTGAGGCAAGGTTATCGTCCTTTTAGAAAAACACCAAAAAAAAAAAGCCATAGGAAGTGAAAAGCATGTTCAAAAGCTTCTTTGCAAACATGAATGACTGATGATGAAGTACTGATACACATGTATCTTGCATTACCGTCATGATGGTGTTTGTTAGAGCCACTGAAGCAAAGTGATTTATTTTCAGTACTTTTGTGTGTTCTCTAAAGATATATGAACTTATGTCAATAAATCTTTTGAAAGCAATTCGGCTGTGTTTTTCAGCAACCCATTGCTTTCTGATGTGATTTTAATTGAGGACTTTTTATTGTTGTTGTTATTCAAACCTTAATTTTATTATCTTAGTGTCATTTGCCTATAAAAATATTGTATATATGTTGTCTACTTTGAAGACTTGCTGAGGTTACTAGCATTGCTGTATAACTTTATAACTTTTCCAGTAGGATGAGAATATAATTTCTTATGTCAACAAGCAACCTGTATTGTTTTAATGATGTGGTTTATTGCATATGGTTCTGCTATGCTTGCTTGTGGTAAATGAAAGAAAGGCACATCAGATATTCAAGTGATGTTATTGTCGTGGTTTAGGGCTGAGCTGGCCACTAAATCCTGGACAGACGCTCTCTATTAACCCCTCTCCCCTCCCCAGAAGGGAAGAGAAAAGAGAATAAGGGAGAGAGACTTTATGGGTTGGAAAATAAAACTAACAGGTTTAATGAAACAATAATACTGATACTGCAAGATAATATTGTAAATAGAACAATAATGAAATATATACAAATATATACAAAACCAATATGGAATCTTCCCCCCACCCTCCCCACAATGACGAATACATCACCAGAGGCTCTGCAGAGCAGGGCACTGGAGAAGTCCCAGACCGAACTCAGCAGCAGTAGGAGCTGATGCAGGAACTCACAGATCAGGATCAGAGGCAAACGAACCAGCAGCCTTCGGCCATTGAAGGGATCAAGACAGACAGGTCCAAGATAGAAGGGTTGAGACCCTCGTGATCCCTCGGCTTTATACCGAGTATGACGTGTGTGGGATGGAATACCTCGTTGGTCAGGTTTGGGTCCACTTCCCCTGCCCCGTAGGCACAGACGCGGCACCCATGGTGAGACACCTGGCCTTGAGATTATCACTTTTAGGAGCAGTATTTGGAAAAACATGCTGCTAGTTTCAGCAAGTTCGTCCACTTAGAAGAGACTGAACTGGAAAGGAAAATCACTAAATAGAAAACTAGTTCTGTTTAGCTCAAACCAGGTCATGTTATGAATGTGTTACCTCTCGCCTTTCTGGTAAAATCAGAAGTTTGGTTTGTATAAGGCTGACTGAGAGCATTGAGTGGAATCTTGAAGGACAGGGGAGTCTGACCGTGACCAGAGCACAGTTCAGTCTGGGCAGGTCTCTTCAAACATCGGCTGCCATCAAAGCACCGAACGCCTTCTTGTCGGTTCATTCTGGGCAGGTCTCTTCAAACATCAGCTGCCATCAAAGCACCGAACGCCTTCTTGTCAGGAGCTTCCTTAGAGCTTTTAACAACACTTGAAATGAAGAAAGGATATAAGAGCTCTTTTCTGTCCTACTCCTCGCTTTTCTTATGGGGATTAGCCACTGAATGTGGAAACTGATGTGTCACCAGCTTATATTATTCCTGCTTTTCTAGGGGTTTTTTGTGATATGTTAGCATAACTTTATGATACTTGACCTAGTTACAAAATCTGGATGCTTATGTACTAAGGTCTCCATCCTTATTGTCTCAGTTTCCACTCGTAATTAGCACAGTATTCATAATGTCATCTAAATTACCATGTTCTCCATTCTTTGACTTCTTGAAAGCTAAACAGAACATGCCTAGAGAAATAGAACTCCCAAATAGGACTTTGAAGCCCATTTACATATTTATTCTATTATTTATGGTTGAATTGCCAAGCCTCTTTCCTCCCCTTTCCCACAGTTCTATTTTCCTATGAGTTTACAGGAATGGAGGCAATTCCCCCTCCTAAACCGGGAAAAAAAGACCAACCACAACCTTTCTGTAATACTGAACTGTTCATAACTGAGAGGTTTCATTAAATTCTTTTCAAAAATTGCATACGTGACAGAAGTGACGGTTGAAATTTATGCCTTGTAGATTGGATTAAAATAGGATTTTAAATTCCCAGTATCCCAAGCTGGTTCATTAATTCATTTTTTGGTTGTTCTCTCTAAATGAGATTTCTTATTTGGCTCATATTTTAGCTTTCTTTAACAGGATAACAGGGATTAGAATTTACTTCTCAAAGCTCTCTGTGTCTTTGTTGTGTTACTTGCAAGGTAATTGTTATGATTCTTACTCCAAAATGGAACCTTGGATGCTCTACTGCTGGTGTATTTAATTTCCTACAATATGCTGTGGAAATCATATTACTCGATAAGAATAATATTGCTTCAGATGCCTTGGGAATTTCTTATAATTCAGCGTGTCATATTAAGGGCTGGTAACAGATGACCCTGCTAAATTGCATGTGGAAGAGGCACGACGCATGGATATCAGGGATAAGCATCTTCCCCTTGGGTGCTAGAATTTAAAGTGCGTGTTCTCTTTGCCATCCAAATTATTTTGCAGGGTATGCCAGATTATCGTGCCTGGGCAGACGTGGCTTCGGAAACCTCCCTAGTGTGCAGGGACATCTGAAGTGCTGGTCAGAACGGCGGTCACTGGATGTGCTGCAGCTGCAGATTCATTTGTTCCAGGAGTTCAGCTGATGGTCCTGCCTCTGGAATTTAAATTTCACAAATGTTAGTTATTCCTTGACCTTTCCTGCAGGCACATTTAGTCTTGATCTGTGAGAGCTGTAGTGGAAAAATCTAGCAAAACTGTCAGTGGATTTCACTAAGTGAAACCTTCGTGAGCTACTTGAGAGGAAAGTGATGGTCAGCATGAATAAAGATGACACAACTAAAATTTCTGGTCCCATTGAATAAAAATTCAAAATACTTAGAAAATTTGTGCAGGAGGGGTTGGTGTAAGTTTAAATAAGGAATTGTAGATGGTGTGAATTTTGCCTTAGATACTGAAAGGGTGTATAAATCAGTTTGAACTTTCTTGGCAGGTGAATACTGGCATGGTTAATGATTGTGGTTACTGAGAGGGATTTTGGAGAAATAGGCTTTTCAAAAGCACAGAACAAAAAGTAATTAAAGCGAAATGCTAATCAGCTGAAAACTGAATGCTGAGCCATGGCAATTTGTAAGGTAATTACCTTTTAACTAAATTAAATAGTATTAAAATCAGAAAAAAAAGGATTTCTAGTAAAGTCTTTCATGCCTGGCTGCCTTTAATATTTTAGAGATGCTTATCAGCGTGTTATTTAAACACTGAACAGCAATTAGAGAGAACCTCTCTTATCCTACTGCCTGCTTTCTTACATGATGGATATTGTTGTTTTTGTAAATTGTAATGATCCACATAGAGGTTATTTACACGCTTATGGAGCATGCAGTTAGAAGACTTTCTGTGTTGTTTTGAAGTAAAATACCTATTATCCAAACATACATGCCGTGCTCCAAAAAATGTTTGCCTTGTGTTTAGGACTTGAACACAGCAATGAGTAGCCTGCATAGGGATTTCTGATTCTGTAAGAACAGAATTTCCTGTGAGAATTAGTCTTCTTTGTCCATAAAGTGAGGATGCACTGCCACCTGAGGAAAAAATTCAGTCATTCTTGAAATATATTTCCATCAACCTCTGAGTGAGACTGACCGGGTAGAGTAAAACAGCGTTCATTTTACTGAATACTTAAGTTCGTCAGCATTACCTTAGCAAACAGAATTTACTAAATGCAGACCAGTTGTTGATAGAGTTTTCAGACGGTCACTCTTTGTGTCTTTTTCATTGTGATGACTTAGAAACTTTTTTCCTCAAAAATTATATTGTCAGTTGTCTCTCCCTTTAGGGGCTTGTTTTTATGATTATATACTTGTTAGGACAACTGGAGTGATAAAATACTGAAAACGGTATTTTTCAGAGAAGCATCCCTGCTCTATGTAGCCATAGTGAGCACAGAAATAATTGTTTTATTTCTGTGGACATCAATGGCTATATTGGTGTATGTAGAGTATATACACATATATATATACCAGTATATAGCTGTATTGGTTTATGTTCAGTCCCAGATCCACCTCTCGCTTAGTTGCAGTTGGAGCAACCCCTCCTACTTCCAGGAAGTCAAGGCAGCAAATAAAATAAATTAGAAAAGAAGAGTTGGGGTAATTGACCATAAAGCAGCCTACTGAGGACTGTGTATCTCTAGAAACACATAAATCAAGTTTAAATGTTTTCTAACAGGCATGCTCCACTTCAACAGTTTGAAATAGCTGGGGTAAGTGCCAGGTTACATGGGACATCAGCTCACATTTTCTGTGCAGCCTCCTAGCCTATCAGCCTGCATTTTTTACTTGGGTCTTCCCTTTATGCCTCTCTGAAAAATAGACACATAAAAGAAGAGAAATACCAACTTCTAGCACTTGAAATAGAATTTCTTGGGACATAGGAAAGACACCTTGCTAGGGTAAAAGTTTTATACCTGCTGGATGGTAAAAGTTTTCCAAGAAATAGGAAATAGTGGCAAACATTGCAAGAAAATATTGACAAGAAGCACAACTGTTAGAATTTGATGGGTTGAGAATATTTGGGGGGAATACTTTTCTACTTAAATAACCGTTTCCTAGGGGTGTCAAGTTTTATCACTTTCTAGCCAGCAGAGGTGTATAAACTCTCATCTTTCTAGTTTAATTCAAATTTGAATCAGTATGTCAGTATTTTATATAGCATTATGCTGTGTATAATTATGCGTTGCAATATACATTTAAACTTGGTATCTTCATAGGACTAAAAAAGCCTGAGCAGGTGTTAATTCAGTTATAGGGCTAGAAAAGCAGGAAGGCTTTTTGTCAGCAAACAAACATAATGGTGCTTCTGGATTAATTCTAATTATTCTAATTTTGTCAGGAATTACAGCATTTCAATGTTCCATCCTAAACCAAAAGTGTTTTCCTGAGTTAGAGCTGGTTTTGGCTTATTCCAGAAAGCATTACAGGCATTGCTGGCATTTTATCCACAGCCTACATAAGTATCTCAGTTCCACAGAAGCAAATACTGCTTGCCATGAACATAATCTCTTTCTTTTCATCTTATTTGTGTTTGCACTGGTAAAGTATTGTCTCCATTCTGTAGGTCCTTTGAGACATAAAAGGAATATCAGTTAGTTGCCTATACTCAGAAGGTAGCATCAGTCTTCTGCGTGTGAAAATCCCAGCCTCAGCAGACTGCATCAGTAGAAATGTGAGCTGTGGCTGGTGAAATGTCTTAAGAATTGTGGGGAATTTCTTCAAAGCTAATATTTATCCTCCTGTTCTTGTTTTTGCCGTTATTTCCTATTTTCTCCTGTTATTCCTGTTATTGAGAGTATTTGAATAAATGGTATAAATGTGCATGAACCACTGAAACAAGAAAACTAAACTATTCTAAGCACAAAAATCGCACATAGAATATCACTTGGGATTTTTTTCTGAATCTGGTTGAATAACCTTCAGAAATTACATCCACCGTTCTGTGTAGGTCACCTCAGTTAATTCTGTGCTTTTGGACCCCTGGTTTTTGTTCAAAATTTTGCTGAAGACCCCAACTCAAATCTGTCCAATATGAGAGCGGTGGCTTGGAATTTGATCTAGGACCCTCTGATTTGTTGCATTGCAAAGAGAAAATACAATAAAAACCCTGGGACCTGCCCCACAGGTGGCTCTTTAGCATTCTGGCTGTCATTGCTGCCTACAAGTTTGAGCCATTTCCTTTCACATATTAGTACTGGGTTTTATGATAGCATTGTAAAGAAGAGAGGTGAGAGAACTTCTTCCCTGCTTTCAGATTATATAGAATGCATACATATATATATATATATATGTGTGTGCTCTTCAGGTGGTCACCTTGTCATATAGGAGATGCTTGGAGAATTTCTTTCAGCCAAAAGCTTTGACGCTTCCCGCATTCTGAACTTGATGATGTGTATGTATGGATTTTGATAAGCACGTCATCAAATCCAGCCAGAACATCTGTGTGTATGCTCTTGTTTCTGTCTTATGTAAAGCTCAATTTTATATAATTAATAATTTTTAAAAAATTATTTACCATTGAAAAGTTTGTGTGCATGTGTACATATGCCTCTCCCTGCGCTTGCACACAGCAGTGACCAAGAGGAATAGGTCTGTTACCTGACTGCACCCTTAGGTAACAGCAAGGTGTTCCTCTACAAATTATGTGGCATAAATTTGCATTGGTAGTAATTGCACCAATTAGTGTTACAAAAGACATCTAACAAAAGAAATGGAGACAAGTTTTGTTCAGACTACAAAATGGGTTGGAAAGGTTAATAAGCCTTGAGGCAGAACATGTTCTAGACTGGTTTGGTTTTTTCCCGTACTTATTTTAGGGTGCATGTGTGGCTTAAATAATTTTCCTTTAGTGCAGTAGTATTAGCAGAAGAAAGAGAATTAGTTAGCTTGTTTCTGTTGTCCATAATTAATTAGGTAGTTTACTTAGTTGCACTTCTCAAGACCCACTGAAAGTAACACAATTACTTAACTGCTTGGAAGAACCTGAGGCTATGGGGATCAGTAAAGTGATGCAATTTGCCTTTTTGAAACATTTTATCATGTGAAAGGAAAAGGCAAGTGAATTTACAAGGCCAGCACTTAAGAAACCAAGGTTTTTTGCTTGTAACGTTGTACTCCTAATATGCAAATTACAGGAACTAAAAGCATAGAACTTCAATTTATGTTTCTACATAGTCATTTTTCTGGGCACAATCATACTTTGTAACTGTATAGGGTTTCAGGACATGGTGCGTCTGAGAATCTAGTTTAGAATGGGATGTATTACATCCTGAAAGACTCAGTTGCCAAAACTCAGGCATCTAATACCATGCTGGATTCCCTAAGGTGGTACTCCTGGCTTACAGCACTGCTCATCCACGTACTTTGGGTACCCTTGGACATCCAAATTGGCAACAGATATCTACATTCAAGCAACTGACTCTCACCCCCTGCTTCCCTCTGTTGACTAAAACAGGAACCAAGGGTAACTCTGATAAGATGACTTCTACACTGACGGTCTGAAACGCAGACTTTGTAGGCTTTTAGAATCAGCTATTCCCTAGAAATTCAGGAAATCATTAGTTTTATCAACATGGAAGGCCTTGATTTAGTCAAGAAAGGAAAATAAATAAGTTTATCTCACCTGTATTAGTTTATAGTCAAAAACAATCCGTGTATAGGCACCTGGAGTCTAATGCTTGATATTTGAAGAAATAGACTGTCTTGTTGCCTCTGTTTTAGAAGGAGATCTTCCCTAGTTATAGAATTTGATTTAATTGGACTTTAACAGTATGTAAATACTTAATATTGTCATATTATATTATTATATTATATTACACTTAAACTATATCTGTATAATATGATATACTATATAAAAATCATTTATATATTACATGATGATATTACATGATGATATTACATGATATTATATTACATCATATCATATTAATTATTCCTTTTACATTATTTTATATTATAATTTTTAATATTATTTGTCGTGATAAGAATGTTAATATTAAATTCTTAGCAGCAGCTTTTGAGCTGCAGATGTTTCTTACCAGATTCCAGAGAGGCAGAACTGGAGCATGCAAGACTAGGGATAATATTTTTCAGCAATTAACCTCATTTTCAATATGTCTAGAAAATGTAGCAGAATGACTTTGTGACATTGAGGCTTTACAACAGGATGGCTATGCTGTCTTAGTGTTGTCCCTGAGGTGGGAGGTTGTCTGAAAGACTTTACCTGGGGAGGCATCAGCACAGATTTTGGGTCTAAGGACTACCTGCTCAGGAAGCCAAAGTGAGCAATCCCTGAGCCACCATCTGCTGCAGAGTTACGTAGCAAAACCCTCACCCAAAGAAGGTAAAGTGCTGTCTTTTAGTTAGATTCTAGTGGAATCCAAAATGTCTTGCACCGTTTGTAAAAACAACTATCATGTAATGTATTTCACACTTTGGGAAGTCTAGCAGTATGCGGCTTAGGGTGGGTAAAATGATTTGATACTGATTCATGGACCTGTGTCGAAGTCTTAGACCCATCTGGCTTTGTACCACAGTTGCATGGGCTCACTAGAGCTATTGGTACATTTTGTAAAATATATAATTAATTTCCTAGCAGCTATGATTTTACCTTTCAGTTCTGATCCAAAGGCTGCTGTAATTGCAGCCTTTTTCAGAACAAGGTCATCTCATATTATTGGTAGCCTTTGCTTTTAAGGAGGACACAGAATTTCATTGCAGAGAGACAACTCCCCAAGGTTGAAGTTTTTATCTTACCAGTTATTCTCTATGTACAACAGAGATTGTGAAAACCTCAGTTTGAAATTGCAGTTTCTAAACGCAGGACAGGTAAATTTATATTAGATAAAGGTGTAAGGCTTTTAATGAATTTGTGGTTTGGTCAGTGGGCGACAAACTGACTCCTCCACTTCATAACTGACTTAAATACGGAGTACTGGCTTGTGTATTTTCTGCAGAGATTGAGAATTTGGGCTTTTAATTTGCTTTCCAGAGGTGCCATTTGACTATGATTGTCTGTATTTGAGAGTATTAAAAAAAATACTTTTTTTACTTGTTATTTCATTTCTCAGAAAACAGAAATCCAACAGTTTTAATTATATGCCTAAACCAAACAAAACTGTTGTTTATCTGTAAATCACTATTGTGTGTCACTGCCTGTGGGTAATTGGGTAGAGAAAACCCTCTCTGACTCATGAACGGGAGGTTGTGTTTTCATTTCATAATGTGGTGGAGAGTTTGTTGTTTGACTTACCACAAGAAGGAAACATTTCTTAGAAGTAATCATACTGTGCATATAGCCGTTCTGATTATATAAATAAAAT